>NW_012113586.1:6836929-6899432 GCF_000951035.1 Colobus angolensis palliatus | reverse complement strand
TGTGTGTATATATATACATGCATATATATATATATATATATATGCAATTCAGTGGCTTTTAGTATATTCACAGGATTTGCAGTCATTACCACTAGTTCCACATTTTATTGCCCCCGAAAGAAACTTCATACCCATTAGAAATCACTTCCCATTCTCTTGAAACCCCCATTCCTAGGCAACCACTAATTCACTTTCTGTCTCTGTGGATTTGCTGGGTATTTCATATAAACAGAATCATACAGTATGTGGCCTTTTGTGTCTGGCTTCTTTCACTTGGCAAAATGTTTTCAAGGTGCATCCTAGTTGTAGCATGTATCAGTACTGCATTCCTCTTTATGACTAATGAATAGTATTTCATTATGCATACATATATTTTGCTTACCTATTAATCATTTGATAGACATTTGAGTTGTTTCTACTACTGTGAATAATGCCACTACAGACATTGTTTTATAGGTTTTTGTGTTGATGTATGATTTCATTTTTCTTGGTTGTATACCTAGGAGTGGAATTGTTGGGTCGCATGGTAACTATGTTTAGCTTTTTGAAGAACTTGAAAACGGTTTTCCACAACAGCTGCACCCTTTTATATTCCCACCAGCAATATATGAGGCTTCCATTTCCCCATATCCTTGCCAACACTTATTTTCTGTTTCGGGGGTTTGTTTTCTAGCCATCCTAGTGGGTGTGAAATGGTATTTCATTGTGGTTTTGATTGGCATTTTGCTGATGAGTAATGATGTTGAACATCTTTTCATGTGCTTATTGACTATTTGTAAATCTTCTTTACATAAATGTCTATTTAAATCCTTTGCCATTTATAACTTAGTTATTTGTCTTTTTTATTGTTGAATTGTTTTCTGAATACTAGACCTTTATCAGATACATGGTTTGCAAGTATTTTTCTCCCAGTCTCCATTCGTGTTTTTACTTTCTTGATACTATCCTTTGATGGACAAAAGTTTTAATGCTGAAAAAGGTCTAATTCATCTATTTGCAGGGGCGGTGCTTGTGTTTTGGTATTATAGCATCATACGCTTTTAAGATTTATCTGCATTGCTGGGTGAACATAATTGATTGCTTTTAACTGCTTGATAGTTTTCCATGAATATTTACAACAAATAACCTGTCCACTTCCCTACAGACAGTCACATTGCCTACAACACTACAGTATTATAAACAATTTTATAATACACATCTTCACATATCTATGTTACAAAACAGTGTGAGAAGCCAGGCATTGGTGGCACATGCTTGTAGTCCCAGCTACACAGGAGGATCACTTGAGCCCAGAAGTTTAGGCCAGCCTAGATAACATAGCAAGACCTTATCTCTTAAAAAATAAAAAACAGTGTGAGAATTTCTGGGAGTGAAATTACTTGATCAGAGGGTATACATGTGCTTGATTTGATACTGTCAGATTGTTGCATCCATCTATTCCCACCAGCAAAACATTGAAGATTTGTATGCTTTTACTTCCCCACTAGTACTTGTTATTATCAGCTTTTGAATTTGCTAGCCTAAAGCATGAAGGTATTGTCTCATTATTTAATTTGCATTTCTCTGATTGCCCATGAATTTCAGCATCTCTTCATACGCTTGAGTTTTTTTCTTGTGGGATTTCTGTGTTGTTGATATTTAGTGGTTGCTCATGAATTATATGGACTTCAGTAGTACAGTTTTGTTTTAGAGACTATAAATATCTTTTTCTGCTATCTGTATGTTCTTTGACCATGGTACCCTTTATTATACGGAAATTCTTAATTTAGATGTAATCAAATTTGTCACTTTTTACCTACAGCTTAAACTCTTGAGGTTTTATTTAAGATAAGTCATTTTTCCCCACATCACAGAGATCTGTCTTGTATATGATCTAATACCAGATTTGTAATTTTGATTTTTGTACCTAGGTCTTTAATCCATCTGGAGCCTACCTTTGTGTGTAGTTTTAGGAGGGATGTAGTTTTATTTTTTATTCTTAACATGAGCCAGTTTTCCCGACACCAGCTATTAGACAGCACTTCTTTGCCTTATTTATTTGTGATGTCATCTCTCCTATATATCAACTTCCCCTTTAAACATGAGTCTCCAAGTTCTCTATTCTGTTCTATTAGTTTATTTGTTCTTGGGCTGATGATATATGTGTGTGTGTTTTTTATTTTTTTTTATCTGTGATATATCCTAATATATCTGCCTATTAGGGCAAACCTATCTGTCTCTCTGTTTCTCGAAATTGACTATATACTCATGGAACTTTTCTATATAAAATTTTAGAGCAAATTATTAAGCTCCTCCAAAAAAGTCAAAGTGCAGTTTTTTGGGGATATCTTGTGTCTATGTGTATATAAATATACATGTGTGTATGCATATATATTTTTTTGGTGGGGGGAGAATATCTTTACATATTAAGTCATCCCACCAAAGATCATGGACTGTCTTTCCAATTACTCAGGTCATCTTTTATGTCCTTTAATAAGAGTTTTAGAATGTTGTCTCATAGGGTTCTTATTTACTCTTGGTAAGGTGATTCTCAATAGATTATAATGTTTATTGCTGTAGTTTAATTGTGGATTTTGTTTTTTATCTTTTGAAGATACACTTTCTCTTAAGTATATTATTATAGGCATACCTTGGAGATACTGCAGGTTCAGTTATAGGGCCACTGCCATTAGGTAGTGAATATTGCAATAAAGTGAATCACATGAACTTTTTGATTTTCTAGTGCATATAGAAGTTATATTTACACTATACTATAGTCTCTTAAGTATGCAATAGCAGTATATCTTAAAAAACAATATACATACCTTAATGAAAATATACTGTATTGCTAAGAAATGCTAATGACCATCTGGGCCTTTAGTAAGTCTTAATCTTTATGCTGGTAGAGGGTCTTGCCTCGATGTTGATGGTTGCTGACTGATTTGGGTGGTGGTTGCTGAAGGTTGAGGTGGCTGTAGCAATTTCTTAAAATAAGACAACAATAAAGTCTGCTACATTGATTGACTCTTTCTTTCACTAAAGATCTCTCTGTAGCATGTGATGCTGTTTGATAGCATTTTACCCACAGTAAAACTTCTTTCAAAATTGGACTTCATCCTCTCAAACTTTGCTACTACTTTATCAACTAAGGTTGTGTACTATTCTAAATCCTTTGTGGTCATTTCAATGATGTTCACAGCATCTTCACCAGGAGTAGATTTCATCTCAAGAAACTACTACTTTGCTCATCTGTAGGAAGAAAATCCTCACCTGTTCAAGTTTCGTCATGAGATTACAGCAATTCAGTCCCATCTTCAGGCTCTACTTCTAATTCTGTTCTCTTGCTATTTCTACCACATCTGCAGTTACTTCCTCCACTGAAGTCTTGAACCTGTGAAAGTCATCCATGGGAACTAGAATCAAGTTATTCCAAATTCCTGTTAATGTTGATATTTTTGACCTCTACCCCATGAATCACGAATGTTCTTAATATCATCTAAAACGGTGAATCCTTTCTGGGTTTTCAATTTGCTTTGCCCAGACCCATAGAAAAATCATGATCTGTGGCAGCTATAGACTTACCAAATGTATTTCTTAAATACTAAGACTTGAAAGTCAAAATTACTCCTCGATCCATGGGCTACAGAATGAATGTTGTATTGGAAGGCATGAAAACAACATTTATCTCCTTGTATTTCTCCATCAGATCTCTTGAGTGACAAGGTGCATTGTCAATAAGCAGTAATATTTTGAAAGGAATCTTTTTCTCTGAGCAGTAGGTCTCAACAGTGGTATTAAAGTATTCAGTAAATCGTGCTGTAAACAGATGTGCTATCGTCCAGGCTTTATTGTTCCATTTTTAGAGCATAGGCAGAGTAGATTTAGCAAAATTCGTAAGGGCCCTAAGATTTTTGGAGTGTAAATGAGCACATGAATTCACCAGCTGCATTAGACCGTAACGAGAGTCAGCCTGTCCTTTGAAGTTTTGAAGCCAGGCATTGACTTCTCCTTTCTAGCTGTGAAAGTCCTAGATGGCATCTTTTTCTAATAAGAGGCTGTTTTGTCTACCTTGAAAATCTGTTGTTTAGTGTAGCCACCTTTACCAAAGATTAGCCGAATCTTCTGGAAAAGTTGCTGCAGCTTCTGTATCAGCACTTGCTGCTTCACCTTACAGTTTTATGTTATGGAGATGACTTCTTTCCTTAAACCTAATGAACCAGCTTCTTCTAGCTTCACACTTTTCTTCTGAGGCTTCCTCAGCTTTCAGAATGGAAGAGAGTTAGGGCCTTCCTCTGGATTAGGTTTTTACTTATGGAAATATTGTGACTGGTTTGATCTTCTATCCAGACCACTAAAACTTTCTCCATATCCAGCAATAAGGCTGTTTCATTTTCTTTATCATTCATTTGTTCACTGGCGTAGTATTTACAGTTTCCTTCAAGAACTTTTCTTTTGCATTCACAACTTGGCTAACTGGTACAGGAGGCCTAGCTTTCAGCCTGTCGCGGATCTCAACATGCCTTCCTCACTAAGCTTAGTCATGTCTAGCTTTTGATGTAAAATGAGAGGTGTGCAACTCTTTCTTTCACTTGAATACATAGAGGTCATTGTAGGGTTATTAACTGGCATGATTTCAATATTGTGTGTCTCAGGGAATAGAGAGGCCTGAGGAGAGGGAGAAAGATGGGGAAAGGCTAGTTGATGGAGTAGTCAGCACACACATATTTATCAATTATGTTTGCCATTTTATATGGGTGTGGTTCATGGCACCCAAAAACAATTAGAGACAAGTAACTTGAAATTGACATACCCAGTAAGCAAAGGTGGAAAACCTAGGAATTTCCAGTGGGTACAAGAATATAAATATCAAAGATCACTGACCACAGATCACCATAACAGATATAATAATAATGAAAAAGTTGGAAATATTGGAAGAATTACCAAAATGTGACACAGAGACATGAAAGTGAGCACATGCTGTTGGAAAAATGACTCCAATAGACTCGCCCAATGCAGGGTTGCCACAAACCTTCAATTTATAAAAAATGCAATATAGTGAAGTACACTGAAATAAGGCATACCTATACTTACAGACAGAAAGCCCAGCAAAAATTGAATTCTCATCAAGGGAGAGATATACTTAACCCATTGCTTTACTATTTTAAGAATTTTCAAATAAAATTCAGAGAGAAGATAGGCCTGTTTGACATTATGGAATAAATATTTGACTTTGTGAAGTCAAATAGCTTATAACAGAAAAAAATGGAGAAGCCACGTAGCATGTAGCACGGGTTGAAGGACTAAAAATGAAAAGAATCCCAGTGATAGGAAGTTTTACTTAAATTTGATGAAGACAACAAAAAACATGTAACTGCACCAATTTGTGGTACATTTTGCCTAAAACTGAAATATCTCATCTAGAGTGGAAGGTAGAGGAAAACTTGAAATTGATCATATTACTTCTGTTGTCCTGCTCTGATGTTATACACTCATTACAATAGCCAAGCTAGTAACGCTGATAAATTATCTCTCTTGGCCATATGCAAAGGTACAAGTATCTCCCAGTCATCTTGTTGGCAGATGGAATTTTCCCCATCA
Organism: Colobus angolensis palliatus; assembly: GCF_000951035.1. Taxonomy (NCBI): domain Eukaryota; kingdom Metazoa; phylum Chordata; class Mammalia; order Primates; family Cercopithecidae; genus Colobus; species Colobus angolensis. Next base: position 6,893,855 of record NW_012113586.1, on the reverse strand, counting down.
TTTTCCATTCCCTTAATATTAACCATGAATTTACAGTGACCGAAAAGAATCCAACTCTATACTGAGCAGTAAAGTTTAGAGACGGGTACCTTGAAATTGACATACCCAGGAAGCAAATGTGGAAGAACTTCTGGAAATTTCTAGCGAGTACAGGAGTATTGAGATAACTGAGGTGTGATTCTTGCAATCAAGGAGTTCAGAGTATTACCATACTCTGAAGACAGGTGTTCTGTCAGCTCTGACACAATGTGGGAAATGCTGTGAGAACATTGTGATCACAATGTGCTTAAGGAGCCAGATAGGATTTCACAGAGGAGGTGAAATTTTCAACACGAGGTGAAATGGAAAGGCAGGCGTGCCCAGGTAACAAGGTTGGATAGTATCTTATGAGCAAGAAAACGTCACCATAGATTGTTTTTGTTTTTGTTTGAGATAGAGTCTTGCTGTGTCACCCAGGCTGGAATGCAGTGGCATGATCTCGGCTCACTGCAACCTCCACCTCCTGGGTTCAAACGATTCTCCTGCCTCAGCCTCCCAAGTAGCTGGGACTACAGGCGCATACCACCACATCCAGCTAATTTTTGTATTTTTAGTAGAGACAGGGTATTTTTAGTAGAGACAGCCTGGCCGTGTTGGCCAGGCTGGTCTCAAACTCCTGACCAGGTGATCCGCCTGCCTTGGCCTCCCAAAGTGCTGGGATTACAGGTGTGAGCCACCACACCCAGCCCACCATAGGTTTTTTACACAAGACAGTGGCATATTTCAACTTGTGTGTTAAAACTGGAGTCTTCTTCAGTGGCAAAGAGAGCAGTTAGGAGGTCAGTATAAGCAACTTGTTAAAGTTACTCAGGAAAAATAAAATTCATGATAGCAATATAAAAGAGCAACCAATGTCCAGGTCTCCAAAAAAAAAAAAGTTCATAGCCCACTCCACCCCCACCCTCCCTTCCTGGAATACTTGACTTTAAAGAGGAAACACAACCCTCTGGATAAGTTCTGGTCCAGAGGATGGTTCTGCATCTCCAGGTCTGGTACACGTTGTTAAATCCATGTTCACACCTAAGCCTAGCAGCCAGAGGGCATAGAAATCCTCAGGGGCCACCTGGCTTGGCCATATACCATTTCTTCCTCCTGCCACTTTCTACTCTCTGGCCTGTGTTTTTAGAGTACTCTCTAGCTACAAGAAGTTTTTCAATAGAAATAAGCGATTTATCTGTGTTTTTAGTCTCACAGAACTTTGGAAAGTAGCAGCTTAATCCAAGCCATAAAATAGTGATGCATGTATTGTAGCGAAGCCTGAAATTTCAGCTTTCTCAATGGAAACTGCTTCTTAATATTCATATCTTTCATCTTTAACGTGAGATTTTCTCTATTGTATTCTAAGATTCAGGTTATATCAGCTTCCACATGGTTTTCTAACTTAAAATATCCTCTACATTTAACATGTTTGTAAAGGAAGGTAAAGATTTCAGAATATATGCTTAAGGAGAAATGCAATACCAAGTGAGAGATATTATTTTGATGATGATGAAAATGATGATAGTTATAACAGAAACTGTTATATTGTGACTGTTATGTGCCAGGCACTATTCTAAGCATGCACATTTATAAGCTCCTTTGATACTATAACCCAATGAGATAACTGTATTTCCCCTTTCATAGACAAGATGATTCAAAGCACAGAGAACATAACAGATTTGCTCAAGAACACACAGCTAGTAAATGATGGGTCAGGCTTCAACTCTGTCCATCTTGCTCAGAGTTCATGGTCTTAATCGTTAAGCTGTGCTCGCTCCCTCTGATACTTTAAATATCCTATGCTTTTATATTTAAACACAATAAAATGTTCAAAAGTTTCAACTTCAAAAATATGAGTCTGCCAGCCTTAGGCATCTCGTTTAATTGTCCCCTCCTTGCCATCTAGTTCTAGGTGCAGGCTGTCACTATGCTTAGCTGTGAAAGCTACCTTCAAGGAACAGCAGGGAATCCAGCGCTGTTAGGAATGATACAGAAACAAATGTAATGTTTCTCACCTGTATTGGTGTTCTGAGAAAATAGAAGCAGTAGGATATTTATAAACATTTGTTAGCACTCAGGATTCTATAAGTTTGTCTTTGGTTCTCAGTGTCAGGCAAAATAACTGCTCCTATATTGAGGATGCAGGTTCAAAGGTGTGAGTTTGGTTTGCAGACTGGCCTCCGTGTTCCAGCATTCCTGAGACCCAACTTTGTTATCTAGAATGGGTTACCAATTATTAGGTGTGTGCTCTGGAAACCCATAGAATAGGCAACAGTATAGTTCCTGGAGCTCTGTCTTCTAGATAAATATTATATTCATTTCTGAATTTTATGTTATATGGATGACTAAAACAAAGGTGAAAATGGGGACATAATATGATACCTGTTCTCCTGACACATAAACTTTAATCAAAAGCCACAGGGAAAAAAGATGTTAATGTGCCAGTTCCAGACAGCTGACAATAGTGCTGCTCATGCTAAAGCCACTAAAGTCGGTATAGCAGTAACCATCCGTTATTGTCTCACTTTCACAGATCCACTTGGTCTTCACATTTTTATGTACAAATTCTTATTTCTTTTGTTTTCTCATTTGAACAGAGCATCATGGTCCACCATCAGGAACAAACTCAGCCAGGCAAAGCCCAGCCCTGCAGCACAGGCCCATGGGACAGTCACAGGCCAACCACATACCTGGGGACAGGTGGGGCTATTCTCAGGTTTTTTGTTTTTGTTTTTGTTTTCCTTATTCTCTCCTTATTGCTCTGCTATTCATAAGCCCACTCCCCATCATCCACCCCCATACAGTAATGCAGATGCCAGCTGTTGAGGTCAAAGTGACAACTCTTGCCTGTTCCTCAAATACTGTCCCCATTGCCTCCACCCACCCATTCAGTACCTTCGTCCCTCTTCCAGCCTCCATCCCAGGCACAGCATAATTATCCAATCTTGCCTGACATGCGAGGATTAGAAAGAAATGACAGTAGCATCTGGCTCTGCTACTCTTGGTCCTCCTAGTTTTCATAGGGAAACTGCAGACCCATATGGATTGCTATCGTATCAGGCCACCTGAGCAGAGCAGGTTTTTGTGTGTATTTCTGTCCTCTTTCATTGAAAATATTAGCCATGAAACAAAAACTAGATTTCCAGAAATCAGCATCTTCACGGGCATTGGTGCTGCAGCAGAGCCATTTTTCACTGTGACAGGGTCAGCTTAACTGCCCTCGGGTGTACTTATTTGGTTGCAGTTTTCTTTGATATAAACTGCTCTGAGATGTCCTTAAAAAAATTGGGGATATTGACAGACTTCAAGGTATGTTGGAATTAATGGCCAGGTTTCTCCTAGCACCCCTCTGATTTTAGATATAGTCTGTCTTCACAGTGGTTTGTCAGAGGGAAAAATGGCAAGGTTGAGCTTTTAAAAGAAAAGTTAATCTGCCTTTAGACTGTTTTTTATTTTCTCAGTTCAGAGAGTGACTTGATTTCTCTCTCTTGTAGAAGTGCCCTAGAAGGTGAAATTGGAAAAGATGTCTCCACTTCTTACAGACATTCTTGGTCAGACCACAAGCACCTTGCACAGCCTGACACCGCAGTAATTTCAGTTGTAGGCAGTCGGCACAATCAGGTAAACAAACATTCCCCTAGACGGGGAGTGATATTTTGAGTTGCCATACCACTGGCATTGGTGAATTTTTATTGCAAATCAGTTCAGATAAATTTGTTTGCAAAACGAATAATTCTCGAAGACCTGCCATGTGTTTGGCATTCTGTTGGCATCCATGGGAGAGTGTCAGGTGTGAAAGAAAAGTTTCCCCTATAGCAAGAGGATTTTGAACCCTTGGTTAAGTACTTAGAAGTAAATAGTATTTTACATAATCAAATTAGGGTTTTTTTGTTTGTTATTTGTTTGTTTTTCAGGAAAGTTAGTCAAATGCTACTTAAAGGAAGCACTTTGCAAAATTCTGTTCTCTGTTCCATTGCACACTGACCAACTAGAAAAGACATGTAACCTTCAGATTAGTTTAGGCTGCATTTATAAAACTTAAGGAGCCCTTTAATCAAAACCTACATTCCTTCTTTACAATATAGAAATGCACATGGAGAGTATAAATCATTTCCCCTAGCTATAGAAGTAATCTTTCTTCAAAATGTAAATAAACAGTCCGTGAGAACTTGCTTTTCTTATACTTCTTTCTCTCTAGAGCCTTGGTTGTTACCCAGTAGAGCTGGAGAGAGGCCCCCGGGGCTTTGGATTCAGCCTCCGAGGGGGGAAGGAGTACAACATGGGGCTGTTCATCCTTCGTCTTGCTGAAGATGGTCCTGCCATCAAAGATGGCAGAATTCATGTGAGTTGGTTTCTGTCTGTAACCTTAGGTTCAGACTCTAGACTAGAAACTTCAAAAGATATTAATAATTGATTTAAAGGGAATGCAGGAATCTCCTACATCTAGAAAGCAGGATTTGACATCACTGACACCTCAAAAAGGCAAATGCTTGTCATTTTGCTTTTCTAATGCCCTGATGATTTCATTTATTCTCTTCAGTGTGCTAAACTGTATTACAGTTATGCTACTTTGCCTTCTTGACCTTGGTCAATAAGAAAATTCATTTCTTATTCACATAGTCAACATCTGAGGGTAAATGAATTAATAAATACACTTCTCATCTTAATAAGAGTCTTGAGAAAGCAAGGATCAAATAGAATCTTTAACTTCTTCCAGGAAACAATAGGCCCAGGATTTTTACCCCCCTCTTAGCTACCTGGAGAGGTAACTAGAGGCTGAAAAGCGTGGCTCTCAACATTTCTTACTGTTTGAAGGACTAGAATTCACATCAGTAGTATTCCATCATAGATGTTCTCACTCTAAAACATTATGACTTCATATAGGGCATTGCAGACCAAGTTGTTTCTAGATCTGCATAAGATAATCGTTTTTCCTTCTTCTCTGGTTGTTAATTAAAGAAGAATCTTATATAGAAGACATTTGCTGCTAGGCGTGGTGGCTCACGCCTGTAATCCCAGCACTTTGGGAGGCCGAAGCAGGCAAATCACCTGAGGTTGGGAGTTCGAGACCAGCCTGACCAACGTGGAGAAACCCTGTCTCTACTGAAGATACAAAAATTAGCCGGGTGTGATGGCACATGCCTGTAATCCCAGCTACTCGGGAGGCTGAGGCAGGAGAATCACTTGAACCCAGGAGGCGGAGGTTGCGGTGAGCCAAGATCGCACCATTGCACTCCAGCCTGGGCAGCAAGAGCAAAACTCCATCTAAAAAAAAAAAAGACATTTGCTGTCCTTGATTAAAAAAAAAAAAAAAAAAAAAGTTAATTCACTGGTATTCAGTTAAGTGATACACTAAAAATTTTTAATTCCTAGACACCCTTCCCCCTACTAACTCAAAAAAATTTTGGATTTCCTTTCTCCGCCACCAGTAAGCATCAGGGAAAAGGAACTTTTTTTTTTTTTTTTTAACTTTAAGTAATTCAGTGAGAAAGGCAAATGACCCTGGTAATTATTAGCTGGTATATTCTAGTGATGATTAGAAAAGGTGCTTCTGGGTGATTTTGCAGTTTTGCATTTTTCATTTCACTCCCATTACTCATTTCATGAACACATACTGAGTGTTTGCATTACCCAAAGCCTTGTGCGTGCTACTGAATTAGCTGGGAGAGACAGTGACCCAAAACAAATAAGATACTATCCTCCCTCAGAATGACCAGACACATGCACAAGTTCAAAGGGGTGAATAGAGAAGATTTCACAGAATAGGTGGCATTGACAGGTGCACAGGATTTCAATAGGGAGAAATTGAGGAGAGAAAACATTCCAGGCTGAATAAATGAGCAATGGGGTAAAACTAAGGAAGTATAAGTCATGTACAGGGAACTTCAAATGGTTGAGTTTACTTAGATTTTATTTAGAAAATACGTAGAGGAACAGAGGAGATGAGAATATAAAAGCATATGGGTCACAGGCATAAAGGTCCTAGACAGTGGGAAGCCACGGGAGGCTTTCTAGCCAGGAATTTCCCCTCAGAGCAATCTGCTGATAAAAATCTGTTAGTGGTGTGCAGGGTGGATGAAGGGAATCCAGGTAGCTGTAATTTATGCATATACAGTGGTAGTGGTGGGAGTATAACTTGGTAACTCTTTGGATGGAAGATAAGAGATGCCTATGAGTTCAACGGTCAGTGAAGAAAAGACCAGACTAGATGACCAACAAGTATCCTTTAAATGAGGGATGAAGGAAAAGGAAGAGTGAAGGATGACTCAGAAGCCTTGCCCCATCTGTACTACAAAAACCATTAGGGAGGCCAAGGGGAGAAAGGATATGGCAAAGACTGATGGTGTAGTCAGTTTGAGTCATGTTGAGGTGAAGGGAACAGCTAGTAGAGCAGGTGTAAATGTTTAGCAGCCAATTACTACTAGTGGTGGAAGCCCAGATTGTGACATTACTGAGAAGTGATGATTGAAACCTTTGTGGTAGATAAGATCACTAAAGAAGAATATTTAGAGAGTAGTGAGCCAAGGGCAGAGCTCTGAGCAAGGCATGTAGTTAGATAAGATAAAGGAAATGGAGAGGCAGAGCATGCAGAGCCACAGAGCCAAAGCTGCAGAGTGTTTATGACAAGGAGGGACTGATGGCCAAATGCTGTTAGTACAGCTTGTCAAGAACTCAAGAACTCCTGGATCTACTGTCTCGTAGAGACAATTTCATATGGTGACAAGAACATGGGTTTGGAAATCAGACAGGACAAGAATCTTCTCCTAACCTGAGTTTCCTCATCTGCAAAATGCAGAACTGTATGTAAAATACATGGTCCAAGTAAACTTCTTAAAGGCTTAATAAGAGCATCCTGAGACACTGTTTACAGAGCATGGCATATTTATTCCTGGTTTTCTTGGTCCTTTCCCCTCCCCTCCCCTCCTATCTTCTCTCTCTCTCTTTTCTCTCTCTCTGTCTCTCTCTCTCTCTCACACACAACCTCTTCAGTTACTTTACATCTGTGTTTTTAACACTTCCATTGTATATATTGTCACAAAAATCCCAATTACGTGATAAATTAGGATAACATTTTTTAAATGTTGGTTCCAAATATAACCCTCAGATCCACTAATGTCAGTAAACAAAAGGCAAACAGGCCTTAAAGCGGACAAAGTCTAGTTCTAAACATGTCATTCTTAGCCAGGAGTGGTGGCACGTGCTTGTAATCCCAGCTACTTGGGAGGCTGAGGTGGGAGGGTCACTTGAGCCCAGGAGTTCAATACCAGTCTGGGCAATACAGCAAAACATCCTCAGTTAAAAAACGACAACATGACATGCTTTATGAATGAGCAGAAACTTTAGAATCTAATGATGAAATCAGCTTTTATTTCAAGAATAAACTCTGAAAAACAAACGCAAATAAGCAATTAACTGTTAAACCCTAGTGTGCTCTAACCTGTAAGAAAATGTCAGCTTTGGCCGGGCGCGGTGGCTCCAGCCTGTAATCCCAGCACTTTGGGAGGCCGAGACGGGCGGATCACGAGGTCAGGAGATCGAGACCATCCTGGCGAACACGGTGAAACCCCGTCTCTACTAAAAAAAAAAAAAAAAAAAAAACACAAAAAACTAGCCAGGTGAGGTGGCGGGCGCCTGTAGTCCCAGCTACTCGGGAGGCTGAGGCGGGAGAATGACGTAAACCCAGGAGGCGGAGCTTGCAGTGAGCTGAGATCCGGCCACTGCACTCCAGCCTGGGCGACAGAGCGAGACTCCGTCTCAAAAAAAAAAAAAAAAGAAAATGTAAGCTTTTCAGAGAAGTCACTTTTTGGGCTATTAAATTATCAAAATCTTGACTTGATAAAGCTTATGAGGACTTTGCATATAACTAGTGCTCAATAACATGTTATTGATGGCAACTTTCTCTGGTGGCCGCTGTCCAAATGATAAGAGTTTATCTCCAGCTGACACTCGCACCACGGAGCCACCCGAGTGCCCCCTCTGCCTCCCCCGCTTGCCTCTCCTCTTCTCCCTTTATTAGGGTGACCACTGTGCTTTGTGTCCTATACCTCTTACTCTGTATTTCCAGCACCTGATGCAGTGCCTTGAATATTCACACCAGGTGCTCCATAGGTATTTGTTGAAAGAATAAAATGGATGGATCATTCTAGATACTGAGAGAATGACTATGTTTTGTTTTGTTTTGTTTTTTTTTAAGATCAGTTCCCAGCACGTATTACTGGGTGAACAGGAGTGGGGATATATGAAATGATTAGCAACAATCTTACTGTCATTAAGAAAACAAGAAAATGTTAACTTGTAACATAGATGGAAGGGTATTGAGAGGTTTTTCCTTTCGGTCTGGTTAAAATTTAGAGAGGAGGGAGAAAAAAGTGTTCTGGGATAAGGAACACTTATAGCTGAATGGAAAAGGTTCATATTAGCGAATAGTGTCAAACTTAAGTATTTAACATAGAACAGAATCAGATTTAGAAAATATTAAGTTTGCTGTCTTTGAGGCAATATGTTTTCCTACACGTGTGTTTTTACTTACATTAGTTTTATAGTCTCTCAGAAACTCTGAGATAGGTGACATTATCCCCACTTACAGATTTAAAACTGAGGCTCAAGGAGACCTAGTCACTTGCAGAGATCACTCAGCCTGTGAAGGCCACAGTGTGACCCAGGTGTGATCCTGGTCCGTCATCCTCGAAGCTCGGTCCATGTCCTTTCCGCTATGTCAGGTCTTGGCTTGAGTCCAGTTTGGATTGGATTTCATTGAGAGGCAGATAGTTTCTTAACAGCTTGTGAGATAATATAAGCCATGTGGTAGAAATATTTTGTCATTTTAATACATTTGTAGTGGATGTTGTTTTTAAAACGACAAGACTGCCTAAAAAGACAGTGATTTGTTTAAAAAAGGGAACATTCTTTTTCTCTATTCTTCCTACTTCTTTTCTTTTGGTTCTATTTTTTTTTTCTCTTTTCTTTCCTCTCTCTCCTCTGTCCCCATAGTTATTTTTCAATAATACAAAACCGAACTTAAATGTTTGTTCTATTTATCAAAAGATGTTTTCTCCAAATTATTTTTTATCACATTTTTAAAGTGACTCAAAATGTTAAAAGGATGTTTACTGGGGGAATTTACTTCTCTGAATTTCCCTCTGAGGAGAGTCTTTTGCATCTGCAGTTTTGTGTATGTAGGTCTCTGCAGAATTTCTCCTGCTCTGAGGGCCTACCATAAATCTTAAAGCAATGGCTCCCCCTCCTTCCCCTCATTCAATTTTAAAGTTAAACAGAAATGACACCTGGTGGCAAGTCTGTTCAATTACAAGTTTTTTTTTTTTTTTTTTTTGCAGTTTATTGCAGTAAAAGAATAAAGAGTATTACAGGTTTGGAGAGCTTAAGCTAAAGAATGGGACTGAAATAAATTATAACCTCAAACACGTTTTACAAGATATACGCAAAGCAGTGTCCAAATACTATCTACTTTAATTTTCTTTAGTTATCAGCAGGATTATATATCTAGTGCTAATTTATTACCTACATTGCCTCATGAAAATGATTCTTTTTCCATCACTTATCAAGGGAAATCTAAGTACTGGCTTTTGTTTCACTTATATATTCTGGATAGTAAGGGGTTTCAAATTACTCTCCATCCTATTGTCTTACTTTGGTTTTATTAAGGTGTTTTCATCTTACATATTAAATCCATCAATCTTGTTTCTGATATCCGCCATTTCTTCAAGAGTAAGCCTCCCTTATTTAAAATAAGTATGCAATAAGACCCTTAGTCTACTTTTTAGTTGACTTGAATTTTTTTTTGCATTGTATAGAATGGAGTACAGTCTACAGTTAAAACTTCATAATGATACACTTGAAAATAGCTTGAAAACTAGTATTTGTACTTGGTATATAATGTTTTATCTTAAGTCCTCCCAGAACCCCACGAAGTAGGTACTAATATTATCCTCATGTAACAGATGAGAAAAATGAGACCACAACACTAGAAAGAGGTGGAGCACAAGATGGGAACCACAGTCTCCTGACCGCCTGTGCCGTGCTGTATCTGTAGAAAAAGTTGACCCACTGACCTTTGTTAAATATTGAGTCCTTCTGTTTTGTTACTTCTGGATTGGCTTTTTTTTTTATTCTTTAGTCACCTTGCAGCTAGCTAGCTTCAACTCAAAGGAACTTCTGGATTGTTTTAGTAAGCTCTTACAAACATTTGAGTATTTGCTTTTAGGAATTTCAGCAATATGCCATTGTTTAATTTTTCTGTTTTGAAGCCAGTATCCTTCATTTACATGTCACCTTGAAATAGTTTTCAACTTTTTAAATAAATTCAGGGGGGTATATGTACAGGTTTTTACACAGGTATATTGCATGATTCTGAGGCTTAGAATATGAATGAGTTCCCATCTCCCAGGTAGTGGGCATAGTACCCAATAAGCAGTTTTTTAGCCCTTGACCCTCTCCTTCCCTCCCCCATCTTGTATTCCCGTGTCTGTTATTCTCGTCTTTGTGTCCATGTGTACTGTGTTTAGCTCCCACTTACAAGTGAGAACATGACGTGTGTGGTTTTCTGTTTCTGCGTTAGTTTGCTTAGGATAATGGCCTCCAGCTCCATCCTTGTTGCTGCAAGGGGACAGGATTTTGCTCTTTTTTTGGCTGCATAGTATTCTAGGGTGTGTGTGTACCACATTTTCTTTATCCAGTCTGGCATTCATCAACATGTGTTTGCTTGAAATACATTTAAAATCAGTACCATCATTATCTTTAATTAGGTCCGTTCCAAAGTTATACTTGACTTTTACATATTTTCCCTTTTTCTTTTAAAGTAACTCAGACATTTCTAGTAAATCACAATGGTACTAAGGTAGATCTTATTCTGATCCCTAGTTTTATGTTTATTTTCCTGAGAAATGATTTTTTTTTAAATTTTTATTTTTTTGAGACAGAGTTTCACTCATTGCCCAGACTGGAGTGCAATGGCATGATCTCGGCTCACCACAACCTCCACCTCCCGGGTTCAAGTGATTCTCTTGCCTCAGCTTCCCGAGTAGCTGGGACTACAGGCACCCGCCACCACGCCTGGCCAATTTTGTATTTTTAGTAGAGACAGGGTTTCTCCATGTTGGTGAGGCTGGTCTCAAACTCCCAACCTCAGGTGATCCGCCCGCCTTGGCCTCCCAAAGTGCTGGGATTACAGGTGTGAGCCACCGCCTCTGGCCCTGAGAAATGATTTTACACTAACATCACTAAGTTTAACATCACTAAGTTACTGGTTTTAAATAACTGTTCATATTAATCTATTCTCTAAGCTTAAATTTTTAAGAATTTTAATCTATAAAGATGTCATTTATTCAAATGCCTCATGTATGTACAGGACATAGCAGCAGCTCAAAGGAATGAGCAGTTCTCCCTGGAGGCCAGAAAGGCTTCAAAGATAAGGAGCCCTCTGCCCAGGTTTTAGGAGATACATTTCGGATTCAGCTCAACTTTGAAAGTACCCTTCACATTCAGACATAACTCTGTAGTATCATTTGGATTGTTGTTTTTAAAATGCCAAACGTGTACTCAGTGCTCTCTTGTGCGAGAGTTGATAAGAGGACAGATGGCAGCAACAGGAAGAGACAATGTCCAGGTTTACTCACATATAAAAACCCTACACAAGAAGTGCCCAAGTTTACTTATGAAAATCCTACACAGGGCAGGGCGCGGTGGCTCACGCCTGTAATCCCAGCACTTTGGGAGGCCAAGGCAGGTGGATCAGGAGGTCAGGAGGTCGAGACCATCCTGGCTAACATGGTGAAACCCCGTCTCTACTAAAAATACAAAAAATTAGCCGGGCGTGGTGGCGGGCGCCTGCATAGTCCCAGCTACTCCTGAGGCTGAGGCAGGAGAATGGCGTGAACGTAAGAGGCAGAGCTTGCAGTGAGCCAAGATCGTACCACTGCACTCCAGCCTGGGCGACAGAATGAGACTCCATCTCAAAAAACAACAAAAAGAAAAGAAGAAAACCCTACACAGGAAAGTTTTATATGGCTATTAAAGATTTAGGCATCTTCAAATCAAGAACCAAATTCTAGAATTTGATTAACATTCTAAATTTGATTTTTATAAATTTAGAAAATTCCAAATCTGATTCTAGAATTTGATTCTTGACTTCAAGATGTCCAGATCTTAGTTACTAGCCATATAAAACTTTCCGGTGTAGGATTTTTTGTGAGTAAACCTGGACACTGCCGCTTCCTGTTGTTTGTTATCATCTGTCCTCTCATCAGCTCTCACAGGGCAGCACTGGGTACACGTTAGGTATTTTACAGACGAAAGAACCACTTAGCAAGGTTGAATGGCTCAAGAGCTGACAAAAGCAGAATTTACGAAGGATGCATAGTTTCATATTGTTCCTGTGAATGTTCTCTGTCTAGGTTGGTGACCAGATTGTTGAAATCAATGGGGAACCTACACAAGGAATCACACATACTCGAGCAATTGAGCTCATTCAGGCTGGCGGAAATAAAGTTCTTCTTCTTTTGAGGCCAGGAACTGGCTTGATACCTGACCACAGTAAGTCAAGTAGCCCACTAGTAGCTGAAAAGTTGTATATTATGGAGGGGGGCAGAAGAAAAATGAATATATATTTGCAGAGGATAGATATTTTACTAGTTAATTCAGAGATGAATGCTAGAAACATGAAAAGCTAGTTACATAGCAGAGTTATCATGAACAGTATTAGAAAACAAATGACTTAGGCAGGACTTTCGTTGGAATGGAATGTATTTTAAATTTAGTCAGAAAAAACATAGTTGTTTTTGTAGAGAAATGTGCCTATAAAAAAAGTATATTAGAGGCAAACAATTTAATTATCATAAAAAACATTTTAAATCTCTGCAAAATATCCCAGCTTTTTCCCTTACTTAGCTAATTACACATTACCAACCAATATTTTTATTTCTGTAAAGCAAGATAAGTTTATATTATAATGAATACGTAGCATGAAAACTTTAGGCTTTTCTGGTGACTTGGCAAAAACAAGTTGCTATCACCCTACCTGGAGACACGGAGTTGGACCTGAGACCATGTCTGTCTTGTATTAATGTTAAACTTCCTGGGTTTCCATTGCACGTTTGAAAATATCATGGTATTTGAAAGTCACTGTTTTTTGAGGGCACTATTCTAGAAATAAAGGCAGTACGACACCCACACAGTACTTGCCTCATCTAGCTCCCCACTCCCTGCCCTACCCCCCCCTACCACTTTTGAGGGATAAGTGTAGACATAACCTCCTACAGTAGCCTTCCAGCTTATGATTCTCTGACTGTATTATCTTCCACCATCTGCTTGTAAATCATGCGTTCCCAGTGACATCTTTGCTAACTGCACTGATTGTTTTTTCACATAGTCCTAGGCTTTTTCTCTTCCCTCTTCAGGTTTGGCTCCTTCCGGTCTGTGCTCCTACGTGAAACCCGAGCAACATTAAGGCTTTCAGGGCTTTTCTTGGTCTTTCCTTAAAAAGACTTGGTAAATTTGCATGTCTTGTAAATCACTTTCTTCTTTTGTTTTCTTTTAAATTAAAAATGATGCTATTAAATACATCTATTTCTATCTTCTGCACTTTTCAGTCTCCTTTTGACATTAAATTTGACAGCTTAATGCAAGAGAATTATTTACAAATGCCCATGAGCCTCATTCTGGTTACCACAGTTTGGTTTCCTTTATTAATTAGTGATTTTGCCATATCCTAAACTATATCAATTCATAATAATTAGTGAGCTTCTTGGGCCAGGTAATTTGGTTCAACTTTATAACTTGTAAGTTCTAATTGGACTTTACTAATAGAGAATTTACAGAACATATATTATCTCACTAATTATATGTAATTGGAAAAAAATGAATATTATTTATGTATATAAACAACCTATCCTTCATGTATGAACAGATGTTTATACACATCTGCCTATATTTGTAGAGAGAGATGTTGTAAACATACACAAACTGTATAAAATACAGGCTTTTTAAGCAGTTAGTACAATTCAAATGGCTGTCAAAGTTCAAAACGTACTGTTCCTATTTGTAATTCTAAAACTTAATAATGTTCCATTCAATCACTTTTTTAGGTGATTGGGATATTAATAATCCTTCATCGTCAAATGTGATTTATGATGAACAGTCACCATTACCCCCATCTTCACATTCTGCTTCCATATTTGAAGAGTCTCACGTGCCAGTAATTGAAGAATCTTTAATGAGAGTTCAGATATGTGAAAAGGCAGAAGAATTAAAGGACATTGTGCCTGAAAAGAAAAGCACTTTAAATGAAAATCAACCTGAGATAAAGCATCAGTCTCTTCACCAGAAAAATGTGAGTAAGAGGGATCCACCCAGCAGTCATGGGCATAGTAACAAGAAAAATCTATTAAAAGTAGAAAATGGTGTTACACGAAGAGGTAGATCGGTTAGTCCCAAAAAGCCAGCCAGTCAACATTCAGAGGAACATTTGGATAAGATTCCTAGTCCTCTAAAAAATGACCCCAAAAGAAGACCCAGAGATCGATCCCTCAGCCCCAGCAAAGGGGAAAATAAAAGTTGCCAGGTCAGCACCAAGGCAGGTTCTGGACAAGATCAGTGCAGAAAAAGCAGAGGTCGGTCTGCCAGTCCAAAAAAGCAGCAAAAAATTGAAGGAAGCAAAGCGCCATCAAATGCTGAGGCCAAATTGTTAGAGGGTAAGAGTCGAAGAATAGCAGGCCATATAGGCAATAATGCTGAGCAGATCCCAGATGGGAAGGAAAAATCAGACGTCATCAGGAAAGATGCAAAGCAGAATCAGGTGGAAAAAAGCAGAACAAGGTCTCCAGAGAAAAAAAGCAAAAGAATGGATGAGAAATCTCTTGCATCCAAAAAGACTAATAAGACTACAAGTAAAGAAGTATCTGAAAATGAAAAAGGAAAGAAAGTAACCACAGGAGAAACAAGTTCTAGTAATGATAAAATAGGAGAAAATATCCAGCTATCAGAAAAGAGGCTGAAGCAAGAACCTGAAGAGAAGGTAGTTTCAAACAAAACAGAAGATCACAAAGGGAAAGAACTAGAGGCAGCTGACAAAAACAAAGAGACTGGAAGGTTCAAACCTGAAAGTGGTTCTCCAGTTAAGAAAACACCGATAACTCCAGGGCCCTGGAAGGTGCCAAGTGGAAATAAAGTCACAGGCACTATTGGTATGGCTGAGAAACGGCAGTAACCTTTAGTAGAAAACAAAAACAAGTTGTAATCTTTTCTTACAGCAGCATTTTTCCAGAAAAAGCCTTTTTTTTTTTTTCAGATATTCTGAAGCAGATAAGTACATGTTAATGTGAGCATCAAGTTACCTAGGCTGCATGAAGGGCCTTTAGGACTGCTAAGAACCAACTGTCCCCCTGGCCGGCTGCCCTCCCTCGCACTCAGGAAGGAGCTGCATCCACACGCTCATCTGACCCGCCCTGCTCAGGCTGCCCAGCTCATCTTCATGAGTGTCTGAACAAATGACATATGTTGATATTAACAATGTGGTCACAACTCACTTTGTATTTGTGCCAAGTTATCTGCTGTATCATGTCTGTTTTTATCCTTCTTGTTCAGCTGTTTCCACAGTAATGAAAAAGTTAGGTTTGGCTTGGAAGTTGATGTTCTCAATAGCATGTTGCATGTTTACAGAGAGAAATATGGGAGTCCTTGCAGAAGACGAGACTGTTAACTCATCGTTAAAGATGGCAGTTGTCTTCTAACAGCTACTGACGATGTCCCACTTTAAAAATAAAACCCCCAAACATCACTACTTTAAGGAAAAAAATGTAGTCCAATATTGATGCTTTCTTACAGCTTTTTATTTCAATTTGGCTGGATAAGTTGTTTCAAATAACTGTTAAAAGATATTACTTACAATTGAATGTTCAAAATGAGAAAGTACTTTAAGCGGTAGAGTTCATCTCTTGCTGTGTTATCCAACCTCAATGTATACTTAGAGCATCTCAGGTCACGCTTTTTATTTCACTTATTTAATTATGAAACCATAAAGAAGCATGTGGAAATAGTGTTTATTGCTCTTTGAAGAAAAACCGCCAACAACTATTTCTGGATATTTTGGCTGTACCTACTACTGAAGTCATTAGTCTTTAATACATAATACATATTTGAAAAGTAAAATTATTATATAGATTATGTGAGGGACTTAATCATGAAACCAGTTTCACAGTCCAGGTACCAACTCTTCTGGTAGCAGGTGCACAAGCTTGGATGTTTAGAAACAACCTGTGTAGGGTATGCTGCCCAGCAAGTGAGGACAAATGTGTAGACAGTACTTACTGGATCTTATTTAACTTTTAGCTACATTAACTTTCTTATTTAAAAACAAGAAAGGGAGATTAAACATCTGCTTAGCTTGTACACATTTTCAGAATTCTTTCTTTTTAAAAGTCTAGTTAAAGATGTTTCTTAGAAGTTGGAGACTGTTAACTTCCATAAAATAGATCCAGGTTTTTCAGTTCCCTGAAGCAGCATTCAGTAGCATCTATATAAATAAAGGCACCTTCTGAGAATAGAACTATTCCATGGAGTGTGTGAACACACTTATGTCACCTGGGTTCATCTCGTTGTGAAGCACATTATGTCCAGGTCCTTCCCTCTGGGAGTCTGACTGTGAAACTCTTTAACCCAACAACTGTATTAGCCCCTGTAGATAAGACATGCTTCCCAAAGTGAGATTTTTGAAATCCCCTTTTCATCCAGAACGATATTTACCCACCTATTGTAACTATTCAAATAGAGCAAAATTAGGAGGCTTGATAAATGCTAAGAACTTAGTACCACAGAAATTATTTATTTTCCCTGTAGTCCACAATTAGTGATAACAAATCCTATTTTTGTTAACTGTGACATAACTTTGATGTCATATGTTGTCCTATGTGGTTCTTCCTAAGTAACCTCTGTCCTGATTATATACTGACTTAGCAATGTGGCCTTGGAATGCTGAGCAAAATGTGGATGTACTGGTTGTAAATGTTTATATATTGTACAGTACCTTTATATATACACTTGAGGTTCTGATTAGAGAAAGATCTGTAAATTGCTCGTTATTTTTTATATAGATAAAAAAAAAAAAAAAAAACAGTTCCCGGCCTGCATTTCTGTTACCGTCACATTGGTTCAATGTTGCTTTCTCCTGGTGGAGCGAGGTCCCATCCTAGTCTGAGTCCGCAGATGATTTTGTCCCTCCAAGTAACAAACATTCAAAGCCCTAAAATCAGGAAGATTCTTATAATAATGATTTACCTGTATAGCTACACTTCTTTTATTTATACATAGAGTTTGAAATTGTTTAGAGTTGAATATCATTATACCCATTTTTCATCTTTCATTGTAAAGAAAATAGCTTTGGATAAATAATTTACTACTGAAAATCCTTTCTTACACTGTTGGGGAGAGAAGAAAGTTTCTTACTGGAAATTCAGCTACTAGACATTTATAATGGCTATAGTAACATAAGTCCAGTTACCACAAGGTCACAAAATTCCATTTCAGCAGACTTAACGATCCACATTATCTTTAAAGGTCATTTATTTAGTTTTATTCTTTTAGAATAAAGTGTTTTGATTTAACTCGGTATGAAAAGTGCCTAAAACCTACTTCAAGACCATGGTTAATTTTATACTCTTAAGGTAAAATATAAATTCCCACGTACCACTGCAAGAACTCATAAAAAGTAAACCCACGGCCGGGCACAGTGGCTCATGCCTGTAATCCCAACACTTTGGGAGGCCAATGCAGGCGGATCATTTGAGGTCAGGAGTTCGAGAGCAGCCTAGCCAACATGGCAAAACCCTGTCTCTACTAAAAATACAAAAATTAGCCGGATGTGGTGGCGGGTGCCTGTAATCCCAGCTACTCAGGAGGCTGAGGCAGGAGAATCGTTTGAACCCAGGAGGCGGAGGTTGCAGTGAGCCGAGATCACACCACCGCACTCCAGCCTGGCTGACAGACGAGACTCCATCTCAAACAACAACAACAACAACAACAAAAGTAAACCCAAACTTCTAGTTCCCAGACACCACAGTGAAGATGTGCCATAGCAGAGGCTGCGGAAACTGGCAGTAAAATCGTTTTGTTGTTTTAGTGAACATATTTTCTTACTGGTCACAACAGGGAGAAAAGCTTTGAGATACTATTACATTGTCTCACTAGTGAGATGAGAAGGCTAAGATCCTATGATATTGTCTCCTAGTTACATCAGTCTTGGACCAGGTAGCTTTTGAACAGGGTCAACTCTTATTTCAGAAGTCTTAGACCCAGAAAGGCACTTGGCTTTTTATTCAACATAAGCATACCTTGTTATTTCCCTTTTTAATAGCAAGATTTAAAAGAGAAGTAAATGTAATCATGTAGAAGTAAAACCAAATGCTTTTAAACAGGTAGACAGAGAATTTTATGTTTAATATGTCCACCATTCAAAGAGTAAGGATTTAATAAGGCAAGGAGTATTCAGATTAAACTGTGTAACAGTCTCACTAATGACTTCCAGGAAGCTGTATTTGACACTTAGTCCACAGTGGAGCTAAGGGAACACTGATATAAATAAACTTGTTACAAAATGTGACATTTCAGTCTGGTAAGAGAAATACATCAGAGCAACTTTGTACATCATCATGGCATGCTCCAAGGCCTAAAAACTATTTGTGCTTTTGAAACAATAACATTTATTTATTCAGGTGGCTCTTTTCTGGTTCTATTAGAGTTTATCGGGAATATGATGACTTGTTTAAAGCATGTCATTATTACATGGAATCTATAATCTTTGCTTTTAGCTAGCTGAATTACAACATTGCTAGGCAAGTAGCCTTAAGAATTATAAAGCCAGGCATGGTAGTATACACCTGTAGTCCAAACTACTCAGGAGGCTGAGCTGGGAGGATCACTTGAGCCCAGGAGTTTGAGTCCAGGCTGGATGACACAGTGAGACCCCATCTCAAAAATAAATTTTTTTTTTCCCTTGAGATGAGGTCTCACTCTGCCACCCAGGCTGGAGTGTAGTGGTGCGATCTTGGCTCACTGCAACCTCTGCCTTCTGGGTTCAAGCAATTCTCCCACCTCAGCCTCCCCAGTAGCTAGGACTACAGGCGCGCACTACCACACCTGGCTAATTTTTGTACTTCTTGGTAGAGATGGGTTTTCACCATGTTGGCCAGGCTGGTCTCAAACCCCTGACCTCATGTGATCCGCCCACCTCAGCTTGCCAAAGTGCAGGGATTACAGGTGTGAGCCACTGCGCCCAGCCAAAAAAGAACTTTTTTTTCTTTCTTTTTTTTTTTTAGTAGTATAAGAAGGGAGTATGAAGGCTTATAAAGAGAATTCTGGACAGGCGCGGCGACTCACACCTGTAATTCCAGCACTTTGGGAGGCTGAGGTGGGTGGATCAGGAAGTCAAGAGATCAAGACCATCTTGGCTAACATGGTGAAACCCCATTTCTACTAAAATACAAAAAATTATCCAGGTGTGGTGGCACATGCCTGTAATCCCAGCTACTTGGGAGGCTGAGGCAGGGGAATTGCTTGAAGCCGGGAAGCGGAGGTTGCAGTGAGCTGAGATTGTGGTGCTGCACTCCAGCCTGGTGACAGAGCAAGACTCTGTCTAAAAAAAAAAACAATTCTATTTAATAGAAAACCCTGAATCTTTCTCATTTATACATTAAAATAGGAAAACATAGCCAAGAGCTTTAATTTAGCCTAAACCTGTATTTTGACAAATAATCCTGTGGGTATTTTGCAATATTGCATTCAAGTCAAGCTTAACTATTAGTAAAAATACACAAATCAAGAGACACATTTTGCCATTAATAAAAGATAACTGCCTGGGCATGGTGGCTCACGCCTGTAATCCCAACCCTTTGGGAGGCCAAGGTGGGTGGATCACGAGGTCAGGAGATCGAGACCATCCTGGCTAACACAGTGAAACCCCGTCTCTACTAAAAATACAAAAAATTAGCCAAGCATGGTTGCACACACCTGTAGTCACAGTTATTCAGGAGGCTGAGGCAGGAGAATCGCTTGAACCTGGGAGGTGGAGGTTGCAGTGAGCCAAGATTGCGCCACTGCACTCCAGCCTGGGTGACAGAGTGAGACTCCGTCTCAAAGAAATTAAAAAAAGAAAAAGAAAAGACAACCATTTATTAACTAGAGTAATACCCTATTACACCTTATAGGCTCAGGATATGCTGCAGGAAAGGTACAGAATTATTGCACATTTGTGAAACTCACACTTCACTATTCAACATGGGTCCCCATAACTGCAGGGAGCAACAGATTACTAAACTAGCCAGTACATGAATAGATTAGGTTTAATGAATTAACTTGATATTCCCAAGTGACACACTGGATTTGGGGGAGAGGCTCATCTAGCCTATTATAAGTGTGTAGATCTAAAAGTTTTCAAACATAAATTTCATTAATTTGAAAGGTTATTTTTATACTGCATAGATCCACTTGCTTCTAAATAAAATGAACCTAAAATAAAAACAAACTCATACTTTGTGAGACATCCTGGTATTTAGAATTTTTCTACCTGTCTGAAAGTCAGAACCATACTCCAGTGAGGCAAGTATTTGGTTATTCAACTTCTCAAAGTGTTTATATTATACACGGGTCATACTGTACATATTTAGAAAGTCTGTAGATCAGCGGTCCCCAACCTTTTTGGCACCAGAGAGTGACTTCATGGGAAGCAATTTTCCACAGACCTGGGGGCAGGGGGAGGGGGTGCAGGGAGGCGATGGTTTCAGGATGATTCAAGTGCATTACATTTACTGTGCACTTTATTTCTATTATCATTTCATTATAATATATAATGAAATAATTATACAACTCACCATAATGTAGAATCAGTGGGAGCCCCGAGCTTGTTTTCTTGCAACTAGACGTCCCATCTGGAAGTGACGGGAGACAGTGACAGATCATCAGGCATTAGATTCTCATAAGGAACACGCAGCCTAGATCCTCACATGCACAGTCCACAATAGGGTTCGCGCTCCTCTAAGAATCCAATGCTGCTGCTGATCTGACAGAGCTGGAGCTCAGGTGGTAATGCAAGCAGTGTGAGCAGCTGTAAATACAGATGAAGCTTCACTCTCCCCTGCAGCTTACCTCCTGCTGTTTGGCCAGTGGGGGGTGTGGGTGGCTGGGGACCCCTGCTGCATATTATACACCCATAGCAACTTTCACAGAGAGAATTCTTCCCAACTACAGATTATAAAATTAAGTCAACAGGTATTTTTCTTACCCTTCTATGGTTATTACTATTCCAACTAAATGTATGAATGGCCTAATCTAATTGTTTTTACATCTTAGTTTAATTTCTCAGTAACAAGTAATTAACACCAAAATCGCATTCCTTTTTTGAAATCAAAATAAAAGCCCAAGTTCCTAGAAATTACTATACAGGGATAAACGAAGCACTGAAGGTGGGAGAACCATGAAATTACAGTCAATTCTTGGACAACACAGGTTTGAACGGTGTGGGTCCACTTATATACAGGTTTTTTTTCTGTAAGTATATTGGAAATTTTTTTTGAGATTTGTGACAATTTGAAAAAGCAAACCATGTAGCCTAGAAATATAGAAAAATTAAAATAGTATGTAGATACTAGCCTATTTTATCATTTACTATAAAATACACACAAATCTATTATAAGAAGTTAAAATTTATAAAAACATACAAACACAAACTGGACACAAACTGGCACCATCCACAGTTGAGAGAAATGTAAACAAAGATACAGTATTAAATCATAACTGCATAAAATTAACTGTAGTACATGCTGAGCTACTATAATTATTTTGTAGTTACCTCCTGTTGCTGTTGTGGTGAACTCAAGTGTCGAAAGGTCTGTTTAAAACACCACGTGATGCTAACCATCTCTGTGTGGGCAGTTCATCTCTTCATAAACCGTGGATCACAGTAAAAAGTGATCCCTTGCGGTTCTTGCATATCTTTCGTGGTTAGTGCAATACTGTAAACCTTGAGGACATAAAAACTGCAAGACCCATATGAAGTACCACCAGTGACAGAAGTGCTCCCAAGAAGCACAGAACAGTCATGACATTAGAAGAAAAAGTTGAATTGCTTACATACCGTAGACTGGGGTCTGTGGTTGCCCACCATTTCAAGATAAATGAGTCCAGCATAAGGACCATTGTAAAAAAAGAAAAAAGAAAGAAAAAAAGAAAGAAGGAAAGAGAAAGGAAAGCAAAAAGAAAAGAAAACTCATGAAGCTTTTGCTGCTGTTATGCCACCAGGCATGAAAACCTTGCACTTTTTGTGAAACAGCTTTTTAACTTGCATTTAAAATGCAGCTTCATGTGAGTACAGGAGTGCTCTAAGGCAGATCTATAGATTCCAATGTGATTCAAGAAAAAGCAAAGTCATATGACAATTTAAAGCAAAAGGAAAGTAGATTTGCTAAGAAGCAGCAGACAAGTTCACAGATGCCATTCAGAAGTTAAATGAGAAGAAAAGAAATCTGCCGTAACAGGGTTTTAATGCAGTAGAAAGTGCCTATTCTGGGAAACAATGCCACAAAGGAAATTTATTAGAAAGAGAAGCAAGCACCATGATTTAGGCAGGAAAGGATAAGCTGACACTGTGCAAATGCTGTTGTGTTTGCGATCAGGACTACACATATCTGTAAAGCTGCTAACCCCCGAGCCTTGAAGAAAAAATAAAAATAAAAAACATCAGCTGCCAGTCTTTTGGTTGTATACCAAGAAGTCCTAGACAATGAGAACCCTTTTTCTGGATTGGTTCTGTCAATGCTTTGTCCCTAAAGTCAGGAAGTACCTTGCTAGTAAGACACTACCTTTTAAAGTTCTTTTGATACTGGAGAATGCCCCTGACCACCTAAAACCCCATAAATTCAACACCACGGCAATGGAGTGGTCTCTTTTAGATCTATTACACACAGTACTCTGGAAAGGACTGTCAATGCTGTGAAAGAGAAGCCCAAGAGAGAACATTATGCAAGTCTGGAAGGAATGATTATGCCATGTCACTGAAGATGCCATCATTGTTACAGAAAAAGCCGTGAAAGCCAATAAGCCCAAAACACTAAATTCCGGCTGGAGAAAACTGTGCAGATATTGTCATTACTTCATCGGATTTACAAAAGAGTCAGTCAAGGAAATCGTGAAAGAGAGTGTGGATGTGGCAAAAAGGTGGGGTGTGAAGGGTTTCAAGAGAAATTCAAGAGCTAATAAACACCACATCACAGGAATTAACAGATGACTTGTTGATGGAGATGAGTGATTCCAAAGCAGTGCAAGATGATAAGGAAGAAAACTTAGAAGCAATGCCAAAGAACAAGCTGATGTAAGACAATCTGGCAGAAGGGTTCCAATTATTCAAGGCTGCTTTTGACTTCTTTTACAACATGGACTCTTCTATGATATGGACACTGAAACTAAAGCAAACAGTAGAAGGATTGGTACTATATAGAAACATTTTTAGAGAAATGAAAAAAGCAAAAAGTCAGACAAATTAAAATGTATTTCTGTAGAGTTAGACCAAGTGTGACTGCCTCTTGTGCTTCCCCTTCCACCTCTGCCACCCCGAGTCAGCAAGACCAACCCCTCCTCTTCCTCCTCAGTCTACTCAATGTGAAGATGACAAAGAGGAAGACTTTCATGATGATCCACTTGGACTTAGTGAAGAGGAAATACGTTTTCTCTTTCTTAGGATTTTCTTTATAACATTTACCTTTTTTCTAGCTCACTTTTAGAATACAGTGTATAATACAAATAACATACAAAATGTGTTGATTGTTTGTGTTACTGGCAAGACTCCCAGTCAACTGTAGGCTATTAAGTTTTGGGGGCATCAAAGTTATACATGAATTTTCGACAGACCAGGAGGATGATGCCCCTAACCCCTGCATTGTTCAAGAATCAAATGTACAACCCTCTATCCTAACAGAAAAAAAACTACATGAATGAATGGTAAATTACTTGAGGTCTATTCTTCATTCAACACATTTTTATTGAAGACCTATTATATGTTCTGGGGACAAGAAAAAGTCTCTGCCTTCAAGGGACCTTACACTCTAGTGGGAAAGGAGACAGACAGTCAAAAAATAAACACGACAAAATTGTGGTAAGTGCCATGAAGGAAATTAACAAGGCGATATAACTGATAATGGATAAAATGGGTAACTACTTTAATTAGGGTCATGAGAGAAGGCCCTCTAAGGAACTGACAGCTGACAGCTGAGAGATAAGCAGCAGCCAGCCAGAGATGAACCTAAGAAAATATATTCCAGGCAGATGAAACAAGCTTGCACAAGCCTGATATGAGAAAGAATAATAGAAGAGCAGAATAATAGAATAATTGGAATAATAGACGAGCAGAGGGAGGTCAGCGTGGTGGTGAGGTAAAGGAGTGAGGCTGTAAAGGAAGTGAAGCTAGAAAGCAAGGCAAGCATGATAATGAAGGGCCTTGGAGGCCACCAAAGTGAAAGCCAGGAAAGGTTTAGTAGGAACAATGTTAGTTTCCAAATTTTGAAGCTCATTCATGTGGCTATGAAAACCCAACTGTAGGAGACAAGAATGGAAACAGATCAGTGGGTCACACAGTGGTCCAGGTGAGAGTGAAGGAGGCTTAACCTAGTAGCTGTGGAAATGCAGAACTGGCACGACATGGTAGTAGATTAGACATGGAGCTTTCGGCCTGAGCAACTGGAGAAACTCACTTACTAAGGTAATGAAGAGTTGTCTTACTCTTCAAATTTCAAACAACTGAAAAACAATTTTAAAAATACGAAAAAATGGATTTTAGATATTAGACACCAGGCAGCACAGGATAGTAGAATTAAACAAAGTGAGTCCCATAATTGCTCCAAGATTATTGCATTCAAGCAGTTTTACAAGGAGGCAGTTTCTAGGCTGTGGTGCAAAAAGGGAGAACCCAAAAAGAACCAAGCAGTCTTGCTGAGTTGAGGAGACCGAATTGAGAATTTGGGGAAGGCCTGGGGTCTAGAATTTATAGGTAGGAGTACCAGAGAGAATGCAGCTACACAGAGAAGGGAGAGTTCCAGAGACATGCAGAGGGCTCCTTTCAAGTCTTTGGCTGAATATTGATCAGCACAAGCATATGAGGGAATACCCAAGAACAGGTTAAGAACCTTCAAGAAGCAGGCAGAAAAATTCCAGAAGTTCACACAAGTCTGGGAATAGTTCATGTTACTACAGCCAAAGAAAAAACCTCATAATGAACAGAGCATCAGGTAAAGTACTCAGAAGGATATTGCTTCAGTGAATGGAGAAAAACTAAAGGCTGCTCTTGCCCACCTAACAAAGCTTAAAAGCAAGCCTTGAAATAATCAGACTGTTTCCAATAACTTTACAGTGTTCCAAAACAAAGTCTCAAGAATACTTATGTATGTATGTATGTATGTATGTATGTATGTATGTATGTATTTATTTATTTATTTATTTATTTATTTGAGAAGGAGTCTCGCTCTGTCCCCCTGGCTGGAGGGCAGTGGCGCGATCTCGGCTCACTGCAAACTCTGCCTCCCGGGTTTACGCCATTCTCCTGCCTCAGCCTCCCGAGTAGCTGGGACTACAGGCACCCGCAACCGCGCCCGGCTAATTTTTTGTATTTTTGGTAGAGACGGGGTTTCACCGTGGTCTCGATCTCCTGACCTTGTGATCCACCCGCCTTGGCCTCCCAAAGTGCTGGGATTACAGGCGTGAGCCACCGCGCCCGGCCAAGAATATTTTGACTACCAAGAAGAATACATACATACACACAAACACCAACAGTACAAAATTCATAGCCAATAAAAAATTACCAGGAATGCAAAACAACAGGAAGATGACCCAAAATGGGGGTGGGGGGGAAATGACACAATAAGTGTTTTAATATCCTTATATACTATTCCTATTATAAATGTATTATGTTACATGAGGTAGAGAAAAGAATACTCATGTTAAAGAGAGACATGGAAGATATAAAAAAGACCAAAATCAAACTTCTAGAGATGAAAAATGCATAGGATGGGATTAATAGCAAATTAGTGCAAAAAAAGCAAACTTGAAGGCACAGCAAATGAAATCATCCAAAATTAAAACAAACATAAGGCTGGACAAACATATAAAGCATCAGTGAGTTGAGGAACAACTTCAAGCAGTCTAATATACATGTAAATTTGAGTCCCAGAAGGAAGTAGGTAAGAGTAGACTATAGAAAATTTATTTTAAGGAATAGCAAAAATGTTTCCAAATTGTATATGAAAATAGAAAACTCTATATAAAATAATATGAAAATTATAAACCCACAGATCCAATAAGTTCAACAAACCCCAAGCACAGAACACATGAAGAAAACTAAACTAATGTATACTATAATTGAATTGCACAAATTCAATGGTAAAGATAAAAATCTTAAAAGTAGCCAGAGTTAAAAAAAAAAAGACACTTACAGAGGAGCAAAGATTAGAGTGACTGTAGACTTCTTGTCAGAAACAATGCAACCCAGGAGGTAACAGCACAACCACATCTTTAAACCTAGAATTTTATACCCAGCAAAAGTATCTTTCAAATATAAAGATTCAAAATCTTTTTCAATAGGGTAGGCCTATACACCTTGCTAAAAGGATTTTGGATTTTCATCTTCAAAGTGCTAGTAAGCTACTAATGGATTCTAAATGATGAGACTTACATTTCAGGAAAGACATATTACACTTTTGAGATGAGTGGGTTAGGCATGGGGGAAAGATGAGTCAAGCATACATAAGAGCAGAGATAGCAGAAACTTGTTCAAAAAACAAAGGATGCTGACTTAAGAGCAATGGCAGTGGGGAGGAAGAAAAGTGGACTGATCAGAAAGATATCTAGAAGATAATTATTCAAAGACTTGGTGATTGATTGGATGTGAGGTACAAGGAAGAAAAATGAGTTAAGAATCATTCCTAAGTTACTGATATGATTAACTATACTTACATATAATTTTACCCACCTGAAAAATAATTTAAACCAATATACACCATCAAAACCACAACTGAAGCAATCCACACAAGTGAATTAATATACTCTAAACACTGCTTTTAAACTAAGAATTCACTGTGTAAAAGTTGTACATAAAAATAGAACAGCATTTTTGTAGAAGAAAAAGATGAAGGCATCAGTTTTCATTTGAAATCTGCAGTGAGCTCAATTTTGGATTTGAGATTACTGCTACTGTTCCCTATGGAAATAGTAAAAGCATGGTTTCTATGAGCCATCTGTTGAGATGCTGAAGTGCTTCTACATAACACTTCCTTCTAAAGGTAGATCACTATAATGGAG
Source organism: Colobus angolensis palliatus (assembly GCF_000951035.1). Taxonomy (NCBI): domain Eukaryota; kingdom Metazoa; phylum Chordata; class Mammalia; order Primates; family Cercopithecidae; genus Colobus; species Colobus angolensis. Next base: position 6,866,495 of record NW_012113586.1, on the reverse strand, counting down.
TTTTACCATTTAAAAATTATAACTCATGTATAAAAGGTTGCATATTTTTGGTAATCAACTTCTAGTTCAGCAACCTTGCTTTCTATGTTTCTATCTTCGCAGGAATTATCAGTGAGATATTTTTTAAAGGACTTTAAATAGTAACATATTTATTGTAGATTTGCTAAGTATTAAATACTTTACACTGTGCAAGTACCTTACATGATAACCTCATTTAATCTTAACAACCCTATTACGTAGTTATTATCCCCACTTGTAGTTATTATTCCCATAAATGGGTTAACAAGTGAGGAAATTATATACAAAGAGCTAATAAGTGGCAGGGCCAAAGATTTGAACTCAGAAAAGTCTGACCTCAATCCCTGGACTCTTCAGAAATCCACCTCTAAACCTCACAAATCTTCCTGCTTATTAGAAAATATGCAACTGATACTCTGATTTTGAATGAATACATGCTTTACATGTAATAACCAAGTTTCTAAATTATGTTTATTTAAAAGTTCACAAAACCTTATCATTAAAATGTTCCAGTTTTCAATTTGCCTCAAGAGATTCTTCAAAATTAGCCAGGTGTGGTGGTGGGCACCTGTAATCCCAGCTACTCAGGAGGCTGAGGCAGGAGAATCACTTGAACCCAGGAGGTGGAAGTTGCAGTGAGCCAAGATGGTGGCACTGCACTCCAGCCTGGGCAACACAGTGAAATTCTGTCTCAAAAAAGGAAAAAAAAAAAAGAGATTCTTCAAAGTAGGTAACTTAATGAGCAAGAATTATAAGTAGACTATTAGAGCTTTCATTAACATATGCATATGCATGTGTATAACAGGATGCTGCATTACAGAATCTATATCATCAGAGGCATGGCATGGTCGATTATAGACACTGAGGACCTGAAAATGTACTGAGGGTTTAATACATTAAGTTGCACAACAGATAAACTATCAATGATCCTTGTGACAGGACACATAGCACTGTGTTAGGAACCACAACTCAGATGATCTATACGGAAACCATGCTTCCATGGCTTCCACATAGAACATGGGAACCATGTTGTATGATGGAAATGGATGAGTAGGCATATACTTAAATTTTTCATGCTGAATTTCATGGCATATTGTGTGCATGCATCGTTCACCAACAACTATACAGTTATCAGGATTAACTCAAAATTGTAAACTAACAAAACATTTATCCACAGTTCAACAAAAACTCACAGTTTAAGTTATTTTTCTTCCTTCAACAACAAAGAAAACCTAGAAACTGAAAGTCTCCAGTAAAGTTCTTTTATTTGGATTTAACCTAAAATAGTTTGATCTCTCTTTGATAGAGAAATGAAATCTCCAATTCCATAGACTATAATGTAAAAATATTGAATTTGCATATTTCCAATAAAAGATATTTGCTTCATGCTTTGGGCATCTACCATAGTTGCCCAAAAGACTATGGCCAGTAAACGTAACTGTCACAGTACAGAAGTGCACATAATAAATTTACTAACTTACAAAATTATCCTTGTGTTACCAAAACACAGTGTCTTTAGTCGGCTGACTATTCATGTTGCTTGAAAAGCATGAAAATACAGGTTTTTAGCATGCACGCCCAGTTGGAAAAGGACTTGTTCCTCTGGAAACACCATTCATTCGCTTTGGCAGAGCTGAGAGCACCTGTGCATGTGAACAAGCAGGTGGGTATCTCACTGGTTTCTGCAGTCATCTCTTTCCTTGATAGGTAAGTTTTGATACCAGTCAGGGGAGAGTCCAGGCATTTAACTCAGCTTATGATTTAATTTTCCACAGCTAAGAAAACAAAATCACCAAAATAAGTTAGTTCTAGGAAAACCAGGTGGGATTTATAGGTACACTCACATGACTGTAAACAAAGAATCCTTTATAAAAGAAGAAAACGTATCAAGTCTGGCAATAGCAACCATAGAACATCATAGAGAAAAAACATTTAAAACTTCCAGGATCAAAAATAATACAATGCAGTTCATGAACTGGTTTTCATTCATTCTACCTCTGTACATTTCCCAGGATAAGAGTAAGACCGTTACCCAGCTCAAGCTATTAAACTGATGTGAAATTCAAACTTGATTTTTTTTGTTCCATTCAAGAGCACTGTCTGTTATACTTGTGTAAAATGAGAACACCAAAGCTTTGAAAGAAAAGCCTGTGGACCACCAATCAAAATGCCTATTTCTTTACCTCAAGAGTTATTTCCATGCTAGAAACACACACACACACACACGTGTGAAGAACACAGATTTCTGTACATAGTAATTTTTAATACTAAGATGCTACAGAGTGGTGGGGATACTTACTCTTATATTAAATCCCAGAAGATCACTTATAACACCTGAGACAGCAGAAAGGATAACTACTCTTGTGATATTGTAGATTAAGGGATTCATTGTCAGTCCATAGAGTCTAAATGGTGTGTCTAGCTCCTACAAAAAACATCAAAGAATTGAAATGAGATACATGTTTTCTCATAGCCACTCAGTGGCTTCTTGCTGTGTTTTTGTCTTGGGTGTAGATGAATGCTTAAGGGCTGCCTTTCTTTAATATTCAAAGAGCTACCTTCAAAACATCCATAACATGTTCTCACCTACTTTTCTACTAAGATTTTTTAGGTGAATTTGAGCAATATGTCATTTGTGGTTTAAAATATATAAAATATGATAGATATCAGCAATCATCAGAACCCAGGTAACAAAATTGGAAATTTTTTCATAGTAGTTATTAACCCAAAATCATCAGGTCAGCATTTTGAATCTACACAGCCTAGCATCTATCTCTTACTGGGTTCTGAGAAGTAAAACATTAATTAATTTATTAAAACAGGCTAACTCACTTTATTTTTCTGGTATAAAACCACCATATGGTGGCCACAGCTAGAGCCTGGGTCCTCTACATGGAAACTCTGGTATGGGTCTTTAGGCCATAGTCAGTGAATTCCGGATAGGGAGACTTGTTGAACGTGTCTCTTTCCAGAGGTTGGGGGTGAAACAGCCGTAGGTATTGGAGATGGCATCAACGATGCCCTTGGCAAAATTGGCCAGGGTAGCAGCGCAGTCCCCAAAGTGCAGCAATGGTGGGTATCCACCATCAGCAGCAGGTTCTTGAGCACAGGGGCTAAGATGCTACCAATGCCTCTGGAGGCAAGGATGAGGCCACCAGGACAGAGATGCAGGCTGCCAGTCACCTTGCAAGGGTAGTGTGAGTATGGGGCTTGCTAATCTTGTTCCCCCAGTAGCCTCCTCACACAGGGAGGATAAAGAGCTTGACCATGATTATAGCCCCATGGATGGTGCTGGCTACCTCCGTGGAGCACTAACACCCAGAACAACATAGCCACTGTAGTCCTCGATGATGACAAATGCCTTGAACCTGGTCCTTGATGCACAGGGAGAAGAGGCGTATCTCCTCCAGGGGCTTGATCTTCATGTCCTTGACCAGACGGCCCAACTTGGTGATGGGAAGCCACTCTTTGTCCTTAACCTTGCCTCCAGGAGCTCTGTGACCTCAGCTCTGGTCCTAACCACCACTGTGACCCCTACCCCTAATGCCACTGTGGAAGAGTCCACTTCCAGGACTCCTCCCAACCCAAGGTATCATCTGCCATTTAACGTTTTCTCAGAGAAGAGACTGATTTAACTTAAATGATAGTAAAAGTGTATCACAGCCTATGACTTACTTTCAACAACTTGGTGGACAGCTTTAATACATTGTTTACTAGAGTAAGCTGTTCTTTCTTATTTGGCTTTTTTTCCATCTTAAGATATAAATTAATCTAAGGGAAGGAATAGAAATTAAGGTAAATTTCTTAGAAAAAAATATATGTATACTGCATAAAATCTGGCATATTTCAAAGGTCATGTTTTCAAGTAAAATAAATTTTGAAATTCCAATAACTATTGATACAGAGAAAATATGTCATGTACTCTAGCCCCCAGCCCTGATCAGTCTCATTCTGGCAAAGAAAAACTACTTAGTGATGAAAAAATAATTAATGATGAAGCAATTTAAATATCAAAACAATGAAAATTTTTAATATTACTTGCAATATAACATAATTAGCACATAAGCACCTTGAGTTCAAAATCTATATCTTATTCATCTCACTATCCCCCTAGATAATCTAACATCCTCATTAAACATGGAAGAAGATAGCTCCTTTTACTTTACTAATTCCTTATATTTTGCCTTGTATGAAGAATTCTCCAGTATGATTCTAAGACAAAAAAAAAAAACAAAAAACAAAAATGAATGATAAATGTTTTTATTCAGTTCATGGAAAAATTGAAATTTTTAAAAACAAAATTACAAAAAAAAAAAACACTTTATACTACTCTATTTACAAGAGATATTTCTCAATCTTAGTATCTATTCACATACTGAAAACCAAGTATTTTCCAAACATTGAATAATGTATTCTATGTCTGATACAGAAGAATTCAAGAAGCTTATTATACATGCTAAATGACACGTACTCTAAAGATCTAATACTTGACATAGAGTATGAGATTAAAAGCATGCTCCATTACCACCAATAAAAATCTCTCTATAGTATACAAAGTCTTTTCAATCCATTGTGCTTAATTCTCACAATCCTGGGAGCAAGAGGAGATATTATATCCATTTTATTAGGGATAAGCAACTACAGAGCAGCAAAAGTGACTTGTGAGGTCCTTTAACTAGAATGTGATAGCTAGACAGTGATTAAACCCTGAATCCTCTGCAGGGACCTTACAGTGTATTATGCTACCCCTAACCACTAAACCCAATTGACAGGACTGATCAATACCTGTTCTGTAAGTAATATCGAAACATTGCTGTATTTCTTATTGGTTTCAGACCCCAATGAGGCCAGACGCAATAAGAAAAGTAGTAAAGCTGTTTCCCAGATCAAAAACTCCCAGTTATAAGCATCATTCAGGAACGTTTTGTGTCCTTGGAGAACCTATATAAAGGATCAAAAAAAAAGTTAAGTTTTTCATTTACCTTAAAATCATATAATTACTTTTACTCTGTCAATTTAAGAACACTTCCAAAAATCCAATATTTTAATACTCAAAGCAGAAGAGCTTTAATACTCAAAGTATTACCTACTTATTTAATCATTATGTATTTCTTTAAGTTTTCTAGATTTTCTCCTTTAGCAAGGGTCTAGAAGTAACAAAGAAGGAAAATACCACAAATAAAATAAGACAAATGCATTTGCAACTACTATCTATCAGTGTGTCCACTCACAACGATATGGCAACCATTATTCAAAGTAATAACTTTGCATTATGTCAAGTGAGGTCCCTAAAACATGTGGCTCATCCCACTGGTATGACTAGAAAGTCCTAACGATCAGTTCTTTATTCTGTTTTAGGCTCCAAATAACAATAGCAGCAGCAACTATGTGTCAAATTTTCTGGTAAAAGGTTTTTGTTTTTAAATTTGTTGATTTAAAAGTAAAGAAATTTACTCAAACAAGCCCAAAGTAAGATGGAATTTACTGAAAAACATACAGATAATGCTCACAGAAACCTTGTGAAAAACAGGAAGTCACCAAGCAGCTGCCCTCTCCATCTCGCTTCCCCCAGGGCTAGATGGTAGGCTCCCATCTCCACTCCTCTTAGCCAGCTCCACTGCCTTACAAGACCTTTGTTTTCTGCCTCCCCACTGAGTTTGACTCATATTAGCTTTGGCTTGTCATGGCACCCTAGCAGCAGACTTCTCAAGATAAAATGTGGAAATCAGAAAGCAATAGAATCCTAAAAGTGCTGAAAGGAAATAACTGGCAACCTGGAATTCGATTCCTGGTAAAAAAAAATATATATTCAAAAGTGAAAGTGATAAAATATATTTTCAAACAAGCAAAAACTGAGGGAATTCATCACCAGCAGACTGTCACTAAAATAAATACTAAAGAAGTTACTCAGGCAGGAGGAAAATGATCCCTGAGAGAAACACAGAAATTCAGAAAATAATAAAAAGCAATGGAAAAGGTAAATATGTGAGTAAATATAAATGATTAATTACACAAAACAATAATAATTACATCTTGTGATTTTAAAATATATGTAAAATTAAGGTGAAGGACAATAATACAAAAGGTGAAAAAGTAAATGGGATGAACTGTTCTAAGGGCCTAGCACTATCAAGAGAGTGATAATCGTTTTATTAAACTATAAAAAATTAAGCATGCATGTTGTAATCTCTTTACTACATAAAACAATAGTAAAATAATATATAACAATAGGATTAAGTGGAATATTTAAAAATATTTGGTTAATAAAAAGATGACAAGAGGAGTGAAAAAGGAAAATTAGCAGGTAGCAAAAGTAAGAACCAAATATATTTGTGGTTATAGTAATAACATTAAGTTTAAATGGGCCAGACACTCCAAAATCTAAGACTGTGAGGATGGATTAAAAACCAAGCAACCCAACTGGGCACAGTGTCTCATGCCTATAATCCCAGCACTCTTGGAGGCGGAAGCAGGAGGATCCCTTGAAGTCAGGAGTTCAAGGCCAGCCTGGGGAACAAATCCAGACTCCACTTCTACAAAAAATTAAAAAATTAGCCAGGCTAGGTAGCATGTGCTTGTAGTCCCAGCTACCAAAAATAAAAAAAAAAAAGGAGGAGGAATGAACAAACACCAAGCAACCATAAGAGGACATGCTGATTATGAGAGACACAACTAAAATATGAGAAAAAAGAATAAAAACAGGTAGACAAAGATATAACATGAAGAAATGAATCAAGACAGCTGGTGCAATGAAATTAACATCAAATCAATAAGAAACATTACAAAGAGAGACATTTTGTAGGGTCATGAAAGGCAAAGCCTGACATTTTTCCAGATTAAAGGAGACTAGAGACATGACAATTAAATGCAATATGTAATTCTGAATTGGATCCTGGACTCAGAAAAAAAAAATAAATCATTATAAAGGACATAAAAGTCAATTGCCCAAAAAGATGGATTATAAAACTAAATCTGGTTGTACCCTGTTACACATAGAGCAAAAATTGACAGAAGAGGACACATAGACAAATCCACAATCAGACTTGAACACACCTCTACCAATGGCTGACAGAGTAAGCAGACCAAAAAATTCAGTAAGGATGCAGGTAATTTGATACATATAGGACACTTCTTTCAACAATGACAGAATATAAATCTTGTCAATGTGCTAACGGAAAATTTAATGAAACTGAATATATGCTGGATAATAAAGTAAACCTCTACATATTTAAAAGGACTGAAAATATTCAGAGTATGCTTTGACCACAGTGGAATTACATTAAAATTCAATAAATGCAAAAGTATAAGATAAACCTGTAACTTCTTTTAATGCAGAAAGCACAGAAGTGCTTTACAAAAAAGGAGACCCTATCAAAAGGATAGGGGAGGGGGTTTCTAGGGGCTCCCACTGGCCAAATTTGGGACAATGTAGGCATCAAAGCAAATATAGTAACAGATTTTTTTTTTTTTTGGTAGAGATGGGTCCTCATTACGTGGCCCAGGTTGGTCTTCAACTCCTGGCCTCACATAATCCTCCCACATTAGCCTCCCAAAGTGCTGGGATTACAGGTGTTAAGCTACTATGCCCAGCCTATAGTAATAGATTTTAACCCACTGTATAAAAATGACAATACATGATTCCACAGTATAATAAATAAATGAATGAATAAATGAGAGGGAAAGAAATGAAAGATCTACCTTGGAGTGACAACTAATAAATACAGAAGGAATAATGTAGTCAGAAAATCAATATTTTACAATCATACAATAGTTTTATATCACTTAATAATTACCAACTAAAATTAGAGTGATCTTACAATTTGAAAGGACTTCAAAATTACTTGTATTCCCATTTTGAAAAGTTAGAAAAATTACCAAATATCCAAAATAGTAAAAAATATAGATGTATTAAAAATGCATACTTAAAGACAGTGACCTAAGTCTAAAACAGAAAGTGAACCCTATATTAGAATTTTCGTTTTTCCTTAAAGCAGATGTGAAACTTTTACCTGAGCACAACAAATGAAAGCAATCGAAAGTGTCAGTAGGAAGACTGAGGATACAACCACATCAACTGAACGCTGTGGCCCCCGTCTCTGTGGAGTGAGACACATGTTAATGTTTTACATTACTGGCAGACAGCAACCGCCCTCACATCATTAACACTCTTGAGTTGTACTACATTCGTGTGAAAATGTTTATAAGAAGTTTCTGAGATAGGATTTTAACATATTCAGTACATAAAGTCATCAACTTTAAGTACTGAAATCCATGCATTTCCAAATTAAGGGTGACTGATTCATTGACATACTGGAATATTTCCCAAAAAAGCTGGAATATTTCCCAAAAAAGTCAGAAAAATATACACTATTTAATTATCACTTTGCCCCTAGGAAATTTAGATTTTCTTTTCCCTTTCTAAGCTCTTCTTTACCTACCCCTACCAGCTTTGCAGAGACGACATCCAACTTGCTGTCCAGCAAGTCTGTCAGCTGCTGGTATGATCTGCCTGACACTCAGAACTACACTGTCTACTGAGTAACTGCTGCCAGGAGCTTCAGTGAGCAGATTCTTGCATATACTCTATTGTTAATCAAATAAAACTCACCTTTAGATAGGAACGCAGTGATAACCATATTTTAATATTCTCCACCTTCTTAAGTCTGAAATGAGGTATTTCATATTTCCTAGCTTTCCTGGCAGAAGTAATATGGCTGAAGAGTTTTGCAAATAAAAATCTCTAGAAGAGGTTTAAAAAAAATCACAGTGAAATGTATGTATGTGTCTGTGTATTCACATAATTGCCAATGATATTCGCAGAATACAAAAATGTTAAAAAGAATGAAGTTCTAATCAGTGATCACTAAGATGGGCAGTGAAAATTTTCATTAATAGCTCATTACCCTGTTGTTTCCAAAGCACATTACATAGTAATATACTTCTTCACAATGTGGTACATTCAACATTTGCAAGGAATATTCTTTGGAGACCCCCAAAGAATGGTTGGCATTTGTGGATCCACCACTTCACAAACTCAAATGTTTATACATCATTCTGCCTTATTCCCAAATTAAATTTCTATTCAAAATCACATTTCTGGGACTGGGCATGGTGGCTCATGCCCTGTAATCCCAGCACTTCGGGAGGAAAGACAGGGGAATCACTTGAGCCCTGGAGTTCAAGACAAGCCTGGGCAACAAAGTAAGACCTCACCTCTACAAAAATACAAAAAATTAGTCGGGTGTGGTGGCGCAGGCCTGTAGTCCCAGCTACTGGGGAGGCTGAGCTGGAAGGACTGCTTGATCCTCAGGAGGTCAAGGCTGGAGTGAGCCGTGATCACACCACTGCACTCCAACCTGGGCAACAGAGCGAGACCCTGTCTCAAAAAAATAAAATAAAATAAATCACACTTCTTCTGCATATCACCAATATTTTAAACCCTCCATCTATAATTTTTATCAAATTTCAACTTATGTATTTCTCACTTGGCCATTTTTCACAAAAACACTATCACATGTAGATAATTATTTTATTCTAAGGATAAAAAACAAAAAAGGGACATTGAGGTAGAGAACCTAAGCAGTTGGCTAGGCTCACTCATTGGCTAAGCCACTTATTCTACACGTGGGGCCTGGCAGAATTTCAGATTACAATGTGTAATATGTAAATAGTCAATAACACAAACAATAAATCCACAAATATCAAAAGTCCACTTATCAATCCTTTATTGCCCACATCAGCTTGAAGAGAGACCAAATCAAGAGAACAAAAACAACTCAATGGAATATCATATACAAAAACAGAGGTAAAAAATTTTACTTATTTCTCCACTGACCTGTTTATATGTTCTCTCTGCCACACACATCATGAAAAAAAACATCCAAGTAAGACATAATCTTTCAAAAAAATTAATTATGGACAAAACAATAATAGGTGTAACAGGTGGTGCCCCACAAAAGAGAGTCAAGATCTCCTCAGCTGAAATGGACTTTAACTGGTCAAGGCTCTTCTCACGGAAAAGTCGATGTAAGAATGGAAAAAATGCTAATCCAACAGTGACAACATTTCCCAGCATCTGATAACCTACTCCTTGCTGATAGGCATTGACCTGTGAATTATTTAAAATTTCTATCATTATTGTGTAGCTAAATGGAGTTACAAAGCAGTATTTATCAAACACTATTTAGACTATTAAAAACACTATCTAAAAGTATAAATACAAATGACATACAGATTTATGACTTTTAAATCTTATTAAAAATTGGGATTCAATGAGATAGGAATATCTGTAGAGCATACCTGAACAGCTGACTGTGCTAATAGAGACCAGGTATAACAAATAATATATACACTACCATGTAAAGACTCTGACTACAAAATTACATATATATGTTAATAATATATTACATATAATATGTATGATATATATATGTGTTTCAAAAGCAGAGTCATACTGTTTTAATCACTAAGAGATTCTTATAAAATAGCTCCTGATCACTTAGTATATTTTTTGAAAACTCTGGAAACATATTCAATCTTACCCTGCTCATGATGATGCCACTTATTTCCAACACAGACATATCCATCTTTTTGCACTCATTCCCCTCCCAGATTATTGCACTAACTCGATCAGAGGAAGGACTTGAATTCTGAAGCCAGAATAAATGATTCTGAGAAGAAAAATATAAAATTATTTCTATCCATGTTTTATTGCCTCCATTAGTTTTTCTTTCCCAGGCTCCATTCATTTGCCAGCACTCTAATAACCGCTTCTATAATGCTGGTCCTTTTTTTCTTTTTTTTTTTTTTTTGAGACAGGGTGTCACTATGTTGCCCAGGTTGGTCTCAAACTCCTGGGTTCAAGCAATCCTCCCATCTGCCTCCCTCTACACAGCCTTCTGTGTAGCAAGGACCACAATCACATACCACCATGGCCCGCTAGGTCCATTTTTCTTCACTAAGCCATTCTCTTATCTAGGGAGAGACTAAATGTCTTCTGTTATGAGGAGAGATAGCAGTCCATGATCTCCAAGGTTGCTTCCCTCTCTAAAGGTATGGAAGTGAGGATAAGCTTAGTGTAGTCATGGGCTATTAAGAAAGAATTTCTAGAGCTATGAGATTACACTAGGAGTAATAGGAAGTAAAGGAAGATACTAAAAGGCCTTATACATCACATGAATGACTGAGGAGTTAAGTCTGTTTCTGGTCTAACCAGGACACAGAGAATTAGTGAGGCTTAGAAAAGCTCAAGTGGAGACAGTCACAATGAAAACAGCTCCCTCTCCTCCTCTGCCATATCATGTCTCATTCTTTAAATACTAGCTCAAGTCCCATTTCACCACCATGGTCCTCTCTGACAGCCTCAGCCTTACTAACTTTGCCCTTCTCTGAAATGAAAAACTTTTACAGTCTGTATCAGACAAATTAGCATCTTATTATATGGTGCGTTTATGTTGTCCTCTACTTATTTCCTATATAACTATCTTGTTCCCAAACTAAAATATAACCTTCTAGAAAAGGACCATCTGGCATATATTTTCTCTTTCTACCAAAATGCTTAGCATAATGCCAACAAGCATTTATTTATTTGAATCACTGATTTAACTGATTCACTGACCTATGCAACTCATATTTACTAAGCACCTACTATGTATCATGCCTGTGGATAAAATGGAGAACAAGACAGATGTCCTTTCTATCAAGGAGCTTATAGACTTCTGAAGGAAGTTACTATACAGCATGGTAAGGAAAAGCAAGAGTGCTTTAGGAGTATATAGGAAAGGCTTCCTGAAGGAAGCATCGCTCAGGCCAAGACCTGCCTGGAAATAAAAAGGAATGAACCAAAAGAATGGGCATTAGAGAAAATTATGTCCCAGGCAAAGAAACCTGTATGCCTAAGGGCCCAGAGGCACATGAGGCCTGGTTACATATCAGGAACAAAGGTTAGTCCAGTCAAGTTCACCATGTGAGAAGCGGGGACAGAATGGTCAGAGATGAAACTGTATTAGAACAAATAAAGGAACAGAAGCAAGCAATCCAGAAAGAAGAAAAAAGGATTTTAAAGGAAGTGGTATTATCAGATTTGTATTTTACAAGTATCACTCTGGCTGTAGCAAGGAAAATGAAAGGAACAGAGGCAACCCTGCAGTAACAACCCTGCAGAAGTTACTGTAATAGCTTCTTATCTTACCCAGTTGAGATAAGATGATGGCCTGCACCAAGCAGGGTGACCACAGAGATGCAGGTATTTAGAAAGCTGAATCAAAAGAACATAAGCGATTAAGGGTGGAAAGAATGCGGCCAGCCGGGCATGGCGGCTCCCAGCACTTTCGGAGGCCGAGGTGAGTGGATCACTTGAGGTCAGGAGTTCGAGACCAGCCTGGCCAACATGGTAAAACCCCATCTCTACTAAAAATACAAAAATTAGCCAGGTGTGGTGGCGGGCAGCAGGCGCCTGTAATCCTAGCTACTCAGGAGGCTGAGGCAGGAGAATCACTTGAGCCTAGAAGGTGGAGGTTATAGTGAGCTGAAATTGTGCTACTGTACTCCAGCCTAGGTGACAGAGTAAGACTTCATCTAAAAAAAAAAAGGGGGGGGGGGTCAAGAATGACTCCAGGCTTTTTGACTTGGGTGGGTAGTATAGTATTAAGAAACACAGGGAATAAAAGAATAATAGGCTAGGTGAACAGGATTGGAAAATGATTTATTGCATGTGACATGGTGAGTTTACCACACTCAATTATTCTTATATATGTCTTAAAATTGTACTGCAAATCTCAAAGGAGGGGAATGCTAAAGAGATCAAGATCATCATGATGCTATGCATAACTACTGAAAGCAATGTAATTTAGATGAATCTTCAGGCTGAATGCAAAAAATATTTAGCCTCACTGCAAAATCAGAAAAAGTGGCATAAAATTTTAATGAGAGCCAGGTATGGTGGCTCACCCCTGTAATCCCAACACTTTGTGAGGCTAAGGTGGGAGGACTGTTTGAACCCAGAAGTTCAAGACCAGCCTAAGCAAGATAGTGCGACCCTATCTCTTCAAAAAATTTAAAAATTAGCCAAGCTTGGTGGTTAATCAGGAGGCTGAGGTGGGAGGATCACTTCAGCTGGGGAGGTTAAGGCTGCAGTGAGTCATGATTGCACCACTGCACTCCAGCCTGGGCAACAGAGTGAGCTCTGTCTCAAAAAGAAAAAAAAAAAAACTTTAATAAGAAAATTTACATTGTTTCTGGTTCATTTTTTTTAAATTATATACATTTAATGAAGTGGTTTTTTAAATGAAAATGTATCACCTAAATCAATAGTATCTTTGAATCAAGAAAATTTGATAATTAAGCAAATATGTATCCATCATTCACTATTTGCAAGTCAATGTGGAAATATTTAGCCTAAAGAACAAAAACCTAAGAATCATAATAATCATTGACATTAAGCAACTGAAAGGTTGATATGAGAACTATTTCTTCATCATCCAATCTATCCAGAAGTGGAATAAGCTGTATCATTAAATAACAAGCACTCCAGCTCCAGAAGTATTTAAGAAGAGGCCAATTGATCATCTGATGGAGATATTAACAATAATGCTAACATTTATTGGGTATTTACTCTTGCCTGGTATTATGCTATGTACTTTATATTATCTCATTAGCTATTTCACACTATTCCTAAGAAGAAGGAACTATTATCACCACACAACAGATGGTAAAAAATTTACACAGATATAGAATGAATCTCCACATTGGTTGGAAGGTTGAAATACCTTCTCATGACTGATTTTATGACATTAATATAAAACCTGAAATTAAAACCGTTATTTATTTTATGCACTATTCAAAAAGCAAGCAGTACCATTTCCTAGTAATTCATATGTAACACTGTGATGTTCATGAAAATATAAGGTATATTTTCTATATGCAAACTTTACTCATACAAAATACAAAATACACGTTAAGGACCATTCTAAGGAAAATAATAAGAAAAAGTAATATATAAAAAAATTTAGGTTAGGGCAACTCTAGACTACTTCTCCCTGAATTCTAATCCCAACATCTTCACTTACAAGCTATGCTCAATTTCCTCACCTCTAAACTGGGGATAATAATAGTATCTACCCTACAGGATTATTGTAAAGTTAAATGAGATAACAGAATGCCTGACACACAGTAAGAACACAATGAATACTAGCTATTTTTATCATGCCTGCACAGACCTGCTGAAATACATCCTCTTTGGGGTCACGTTTGGTCCCTGAGTGAAGGGTATTCACATGAACCCCCTCACTGTCACTGGTGACAGATGACCGGCACTCTGGGCCATGTAGCAGGTCGTCCCATAACATATCCTCAGTCTCCGAGTCATGGCGGGTGCTTTCTGAGTCTCTTCTTGACATGTTGAGGCTTCGAGTGCCACCACTCACACCAGATCTAGAGCCCTTTAAAGGAAAACAAAAAGGAAAAAATGTTCTTCATCTTTAAAAATAATTATATGTGAAATAAAATTAAAACAAGTTATCTACAGCAATGGCTTGAAAGCCTTCAAAAGTCAATCACCATGAATTCATTTTTTCACAGGGCTTCACATAACAATAATGCTTTTTTATTTTTTGATACAGGGTCACACTCTGTCACCCAGGCTGGAGTGCAGTGGCATGATCATAGCCCACTGCAACCTCAAACTCTTGGGCTCAAGCGATCCTCCTGCCTCAGCCTCCTGAGCAGCTGGCACTACAGGTGCATACCATCACACTCGGGGATATATATATATATATTTTTTTTTTTTTGTAAAGATGGGGTCTCATTTTGTTGCCCAGGCTGGTCTCAGACTCCTGGTCTCAAGCTATCCACCCACCTCAACCTCTCAAAGTGTTGGGATTACAGGCGTGAGCCACCATGTCTGGCCAATAATAGATTTTAATATTTAGATGTTAAACTCTGATGTCTCTAGCAAGCAGGACTCCCTCTAAGAAGCTATTGCCAAGTTACAGAACTGTTCAACTAAGGTGTTCTGGGAAGGGAGTGATTGCTATAAGCACACCAAGATGACCAACTCAATTGGCTTAGCTGAGCTTTTTGACACACACAAAGTGTCCCCAACTCTAAATATTGTGAACTTGACTACAGACCTACTCAGCTCCAAAATGTTAAAGGATAATCAGGCAAAGAAAAGTACAAACATAAATATGAAAGTTATTCCATGATCACAATTGCCTTGTTCATCAAAACAAAAGAAAAACCACACCACCACCATCTACTCTGCTCACCTCTGACTTACAATTTTCCAAATAATATAATATGCCCTTTAGCTCTCATGATGAGATTTACTACTCCCATTTTCAGAACTCCTTTCTCAAAAATCTATCTTCATCAGTGTCAATCCAATTTATGATGTTTAAAAATAAACCTCATATTCCAAGTGAATATTTAATAATCTCATTATTCAGGGATTAAGTAACCTGTTTCTGGGCATCATCTGTGATACTTTTAAGCTCAGGGTCAATGTAGAAAAATATTCTTTCTAGGTGTGTAGTCATTAAAAGCTGCCAGATAAGGAGATAGATAATTGGAGACAAGGAAAGGGCTGGCAAATATTAATGTAAACGCAACTTTAGGGCAACCAATAAAAAAAGGAATGGATAAAGTTATTACACTCAAAAATACACTTTGATTTCTCAAAGGGATACTTTACCTGGCTAAAGGCTGCTGACTCAAATTCTGATTCAGCCAGACTATCTGAATCCCGCACAATATGACACCACCTTGTAGTGGTTTTCTTTACCTGCCAAAAATCAAACCAACAAACAATAGGAAGATATGTTAAATGCTTTGTTACTAACTTCAATGATTTAGTCCTATACTTTCATAAACTAAAATAGAAATTACCTGAGAGTTTAGGTGCCTTGAAAGTATTGATTTTCTATTCTTAACTTCACAACCATTGTCACTTGAGGCCCCTTCCACACTCCTACGCAATAATATCATCTGTGTCCGTGCTTCACCATCTTCCTCACTTGATAGGTCATCAGACACCCCATTACCCAAACGCCTAAAAGCCTCCTACAAAGAGAACAGCAATATCTTCACAGGGGACAGCCCAAAATATTCTAATAAGCTGCATGTGTAAAAACAAAAAAATCATACAAAAACTACCAAGCAGCAAAAGTAAACTAACCCAAAACTGAATAAATCCATATATTATTTAATCTCAATTAAGAAAAATATTAACTTGAAACTAAATAACCTAAATGAAGAGGCAGTGTTATGGAGTATTCAAAAACCAAGACTCAAGTCAAACTCTAAGCCTGAATCACAACTCTTCTACTTACTAGATACATAACCTTGAGCAATTTACTAAATCTGTCTGGAGCTGAGTTTCCTCGTCTGAAAAGAAATGATAATAAAAGCATCTATTTCACAGCTTTGTTGAAAATAAATGAGATAAGTTAGAATACGTAAAGTACTTAGAACAATGCCTGGTTATAGTAATGGTTCAATAATTATTAGACTAAATGCCACGATCTAACCAACAAGAAAACAGTTTAAAACTATAAAGTAAAAGCATATAGCTAGTTTTAGACATAGATAAATTTCCCAAACTCTTACTATACTATCACTGCTTCTCTGGAATATGACACAGCACCCTCTTCACTAATCTGTTTATTAAATCTACTAGCCTACTGCTAAGGCTGGATAACTCGCAAAATTAGTAACAAGTCTAGTACTAGAAATTTTAAGACTAAGTTCCAGTCTTCATGTGATAGCTTCTTTTCATATCCTGTGGTTTTACTTGTTAGGACAAATTTACAAACCTACTAGTATCTATTTTATATCTCTAACAGAGTCTTAATACGAAAATGTTACATGAGGAAAAAAAGGCTTGTTAAATCCATCTAAATCTTACCCTACGGCACTTTTCTCCATCTGAAAATTTTGCTTTCTCTCTTGTTTGCCACATTCTAATCTCCGGTCGACATTGTCTCTTCTTAATGATAGGACGGACACAACTTGGGTCATTGTCAGTTTCAGTCCCTTTGTTAGATATTAATTTTACTCTTTTAATCCTATTTTTTTAAAAAAAAGGAAAAGAAGATTAGTTTTTTGAAAGTAACACCTTTCATGAAACCACTTTCTTCTAAGGAATACGCTATATTATTCTGGAAATCAAGAAAATTCAGGAATCATATTTTTCAGGATTTTAGCTTGCTAAGTAAGGGTGTAGAATGACAAAATATTCAAACACAGACTCAGAATGTGAGTCTATTCTTCAGAGACTCAGGTCAATTAACTGAAAGGAAGCATATACTTTTCAGTGTGCACAAAAGTAGGTTCATAGTCCTCTCCACATCTTCTCAAACACAATGCAACTCCTACCTTATATCGTCTGTTACTACTACTCCACTAGCCCAGCAGACTTAGGGTGCACATGACCTACTGAGACACCAGCTGAGTGGCCAGGGAGTGCTTGTGCCACCCCTACTGCAAAGCCAGGCAGTGTTGCTCACAGCCCAGGGAGAGACAGAAGAGTAAAAAGGACCAGCTCAGCCAGAGTAGAACAAGGGACCACAGCCCTGAGGCCCCCATTCCAGGACCTAACTTATGGACGACATTTCCAGACACACCTTGGACCCAAATGCAACCAGCACATTTGAAGGGAAGGATCCAGTCTCAGCAGGAGTCATCACCTGCTGACCAAAGAGCCCTTGGGCTCAAACAGTAGCCAGGCAGTACTCACTGTGGGTCCTGGGTGAGACTCAGAGCCATACTGGCCTCAAGAGTGACCCAGTATATTCCCAGCTGTGGTGGCTACAGGGAGAGACTCTTTCTGCTTGAGGAAAAGAGGGAAGAGTAAAGGGAACCCTGTCTTACAGGCAGGGTATGAGCTCAATCACAGTGGGGTAGAGCACCAAGTGTGCTCTTGAGGTCCCTGATTCTAGGCCATGGCTCCTGGATGGTATTTCTGGACCCACCCCGGGCCAGAGGGGAACACACTGCCCTGAAGGGAGATACCCAGGCCTATCAGCATTGACCACAAGCTAACCAAAGAGCCCTTGGACCTTGAGTGAACATCAGCGACAGCCATGCAGTACTTGCTGCAGGCCTGGGGCAGTGGTGGCCATGGGGAGAGATTCCTCTGCTTGAGGAAATGGGAGAGAAGAGTGAGGAGTTTGTCTTTTGGTTTGGGTGCGAGCTCAGCTGCCATAGAACACAGCCACAGGTAGATTCCTAAGGTTCTCAATGCCAGGCCCTGACAGCATCTCCGGATCTGCCCAGAGCCAGGGGTAACTTGCTGCCCTAAAAGGAAGGACATAAGCCTGGCTGAATCTGCCCTTGGGCTTTGAGTAAACATAGGTGGTAGACAGGCAAGTGGTCACCATGTGGACCTTGGGCAAGACCCAGTGCTGTGCTGGCTTCAGGCGTGACCCAGGCCAGTCTCAGTATTAATGGCCACAGGGGTGCTGTGTCACCCCCTCCTGGCTCCAACCAGCTCAGCAGAGAGAGAGAGAGAGACTCCATTTGTTTGGGAGAAAGTTAGGGAAGAAAACAAGAGTCTCTGCCTGGTAATCCAGAGAATTCTCCCAGATCTGACCCAAGACCACCAAGGCGGTCACCTCTACAAGTCTACAGCAGCTGTGGCATTACTGGGCTTAGGGTGCCCCCGAATGCAGATACAGCTGCAGTGACCAAAGACTTAGATCACAACACCCAATTCTCCTCAAATACTTGGAAAGCCTTCCCAAGAAGGACAGGTACAAAGATGCCCAGACTGTGAAGACTACAATAAACATCTAACCATTCAATGCGCAGACACTAATGAACATCCATAAGCATCAAAACCATCGAAGAAAAAAAGACCTCATCAAACCAACTAATAAGATATAAGTGACCAATTCTAGAGAGACAGAAATATACAACCTTAGAGACAGAAAATTCAAAATAGCTATTTTTGGCCAGGCACAGTGGCTTATGCCTGTAATCCCAGCACTTCGTGAGGCCAAGGGACAGGTGGATTACTTGAGCTAAGGAATTCAAAACCAGCCTGGGCAACATGGCAAAACCTCATCTTTACAAAAAATTAAAAAATTAGCTGGGTGCAATGGCATGTGCCTGTAGTCCCAGCTACTTGGGAGGCTGAGGCAGGAGGATCACTTGAGCCTGGGAGGTGGAGACTGCAGTGAGCCAAGATTGTACCATTGAAAAAAAAAAAAAAGCTATTTTGAGGAAACTCAAAGAAATTCAAGAATACACAGAAGGGATTCAGAATCCTATCAGATATATTTAACAAAGAAAGTGAAATAACTTAAAAAAAAAAATCAAATTCTGGAGCTGAAAAATGCAACTGACATACTGAAGAATGCATCAGAGTCTCTTAACAGCAGAATTAATCAAGCAGAAGAAAGAATTAGTGAGCTTGAAGACAGATTATTTAAAAATACAGAAGAGATGAAAGAAAAAAGAATAAAAAAGAATGAATACACCTAAAAATTCTGGAAAATAGCCTCAAAACAGCAAATCTAAGAGTTACTGACCTTAAAGAGGAGGTAGAGAGAGAGATAGGAGTATAAAGTTTATTCAAAGGGATAATAACAGAAAAGTTCCCAAATCTAGAGTAAGATACCAATATTCAAGTACAAGAAGGTCATACAATACCAAACAGATTTAACCCAAAGAAGAATACCTCAAGGCATTTAACAATCAAACCCTCACAGATCAAGGACAAAGAAAGGATCCTGAAAGCAGCAAGAGAAAAGAAACAAATAGCATACAAAGATGCTCCAATATGTCTGGTAGCGCAAACTTTATAGGCTAGGAGAGAGTGGTATGACATATTTATTTACTTATTTCTTTTTACTTTTTTTTTTTTAAGATGGGGATCTCAGTTGCCCAGGCTGGAGTTCACTGTCATAATGACAGCTCACTACCACCTCAACGTCCTTGGCTCAGGTGATCTTCTTGTCTCAACCTCCAGCATAGCTGGAACCACAGGCACATGTCACCACACCCAGCTAATTTTTTATTTTTATTTTTGTAGAGATTGGGTCTCCCTAATGTTGCCCAGGTTGGTCTTGAACTTCTGGCCTCAAGCAATCCTCCCATCTTGGCCTCCCAAAGTGCTGGGATTATAGGCATGAGCCACTATGTGCAGCCAGTCTGACATATTTAAACTGCTAAAGGAAAAACCTTTTTATCCTAGAATAGTATATCCAGCAAAAATAAACTTCAAACAAGAAGGAAAAATAAAGATATCCCCAGAAAAAAACAAAAGCGGAAGGATTTCATCAACAACAGACCTGCCTACAAGAAATGCAAAAGAGAGTTCTTCAAATTGAAAGAAAAGACATTAATGAGCAATAAGCAATCATCTGAAGGTAGAAAACTCATTAGTAATAGTAAGTACACAATAAAGACAGAATATTATAACCCTGTAATTGTCGTGTGTAAACTATTCATATCTTCAGTAGAAAGACTAAAAGATGAACCAATGTAAAAGAATACAACATTCCAAGACATAGACAGTACAAAAAAATATAAATACAAACAACAAAAAGTTAAAAAGCAAGGGAACAGAATGAAAGTGTACAGTTTGTATTACTTTTCTCTTTGCTGGTTTATGAGTTTGTTTGCTTGTTTATGCAATCAGTGTCATCAGTTTAAAAATAATAGGTTATAAAATATTATTTGCAAGCCTCAATGTAACCCCAAATTTAAAAAAAAACAGACACACACACACAAAAAAAAGAAATAAATTTTAAAATACCACTAGAGAAAATCACCTTCACTAAGAGGAAGATGAGAAAGAACGAAAGAAAAAATCACAAATGAACCAGAAAACAACTAACAAAGTGGCAAGAGTAAGTCCTTACTTATCACTAATGGCATGGAATGTAAATGAACTAAACTTTCTAATCAAAAGACATAGAGTGGCTTAATGAATTAAAAAAACAAAATTCATGAACTGTTACCTACAAGAAACAAACTTTACCTATAAACATACACACAGGCTGAAAATAAGGCAATGGAAAAAGATATTCCATGCCAATAGAAACTAAAAATTAGCAGGAGTAGTACATTAGTCCATTTTCATGCTGCTGATGAAGACATACCCAAGATTGGGAAGAAAAAGAGATTTAACTGGACTTACAGCTGCACATGGCTGGGGAGGCCCCTCAGAATCATGGCGGGAGGTAAAAGGCACTTCTTACATGGTGGTGGCAAGAGAAAATGAGGAAGAAGCAAAAGCGGAAACCCCTGATAAACCCATCAGATCTTGTGAGACTTATTCACTATCACAAGAACAGCATGGGAAAGACCAGCCCCCATGATTCAATTACCCTCCCCGGGCCCCTCCCACAACCCATTGGAATTCTGGGAGATACAATTCAAGTTGAGATTTGGGTGGGGACACAGCCAAACCATATCATTCTGCTCCTTGCCTCTCCAAACTTCATGTCCTCACATTTCAAAACCAATCATGCCTTCCCAATACTCCCCCAAAGTCTTAACTCATTTCAACATTAACCCAAAAGTCCAGCGTCCAAAATCTCATCTGAGACAAGGCAAGTCCCTTCAACCTATGAGCCTGTAAAATCAAAAGCAGGCTAGTTACTTCCTAGATACAATGGGGGTACAAGTATTGGGAAATACAGACGTTCCAAATGGGAGAAATTGGCCAAAACAAAGGGGTTACAGGGCCCTTCCAAGTCCAAAATCCAGTGAGGCAATCAAATCTTAAAGCTCCAAAACGATCTCCTTTGACTCCAGGTCTCACATCCAGGTCATGTTGATGCAAAAGGTGGGTTCACATGGTCTTGGGCAGCTCTGTCCTTGTGGCTTTGCAGGGTAAAGCCTCCCTCCTGGCTGCTTTAACAGGCTGGTGTTGAGTGTCTGGGGCTTTTCTAGGAGCACAGTGCAAGCTGTTGGTAGATCTACCATTCTGGGGTCTGGAGGATGGTGGCCTTCTTCTCACAGCTCCACTAGGCGGTGCCCCAGTAGGGACTCTGTGTAGGGGCTCCGACCCCACCTTTCCCCTTCCACACTGCCCTCACAGAGGTTCTCCATAAGGGTCCTGCCCCTGCAGCAAACTATTGCCTGGGCATCCATCTTCTGAAATCTAGGCAGAGGTTCCCAAACCTCAATTCTTGACTTCTGTGCACCTGCAGGCTCAACACCACGTGGAAGCTGCCAAGGTTTGGAGCTTCCACCCTCTGAAGCCATAGTCTGAGCTGTACATTGGAGTACATTGGCTCCATGGCTGGAGCAACTGGGACACAGGACATCAAGTCCCAAGGCTGCACACAGCATGAGGACCCTGGGTCCGGACCATGAACCACTTTTTCCTCCTAGGCTTCCAGGCCTATGATGGGAGGGGCTACCATAAAAGTGTCTGACATGGCCTGGAAACATTTTCCCCATTGCTTGGGGATTAATGTTAGGCTCCTTGCTACTTATGCAAATTTCTATAGCCAGTTTGAATTTCTCCCCAGAAAATGGGTTTTTCTTTTCTTCCTTTTTTTTTTTTTGAGACAGAGTCTCGTTCTGTTGCGCAGGCTGGAGTGCAGTGGCATGATCTCAGCTCACTGCAAACTCCGCCTCTTGGGTTCAAGCAACTCCCCTGCCTCAGCCTTCCAGGTAGCTGGGATTACAGGCACCCACCATCACGCATGGCTAATTTTTGTATTTTTTTAGTAGAGACGGGGTTTTCACCATGTTGGCCAGGTTGGTCTTGAACTGCTGACCTCAGGTGATCTGCCCACCTTGGTCTCCCAAAGTGCTGGGATTACAGGCATGAGCCACCGTGCCCGGCCTGGGTTTTTCTTTTCTATTGCACAGTCAGGGTGCAAATTTTCCAAACTTTTATGCTCTGCTTCCCTTATAAAACCGAATGCCTTTAGCCACACCCAAATCACCTCTTTAATGGTTTGCTGCTTCGATTTTTTTTCCGCCAGATACCCTAAATCATCTATCTTAAGTTCAAAGTTCCACAAATCCCTAAGGCAGGGGTAAAATGCCACCAGACTTTTTGCTAAAACATAACAAGAGTCACCTTCTCTTCAGTTCCCAACAAGTTCCTCATCTCCATCTGTTACCACCTCAGCCTGGATCTTATTGTTCATATCACTGTCAGCATTTCTGTCAAAGCCATTCAACAAATCTCTAGAAGGTTCCAAACTTTCCCACATTTTCATGTCTTCTTCTGAGCACTCCAAACTGTTCCAACCTTTGCCTGTAACCCAGTTCCAAAGTTGTTTCCACATTTTCAGGTATCTTTTCAGCAATGCCCCACTCTACTGGTACCCATTTACTGTATTAGTTCATTTTCATGCTGCTGATAAAGACATACCTGAGACTGAGAAGAAGAAGAGGTTTAACTGGACTTACAGTTCCACAAGGCTGGGGAGGCTTCAGAATCACAGCAGGAGGTGAGGTGAAAGGCACTTCTTACATGGCGGCAGCAAGAGAAAATGAGGAAGAAGCAAAAAGCGGAAACTCCTGATAAACCCATCAGATCTTGTGAGACTTATTCACTATCACGAGACTAGCACAGGAAAGACCAGCCCCCATGATTCAATTACCTCCCCCTGGCTCCCTCCCGCAATACATGGGAATGCTGGGAAATATAATTCGAGTTGATATTTGGGTGGAGACACAGCCTAACCATATCAAGTAGCTATACTTTTATCAGACAAAATAGATTTTAACTATAAAAAGAGTTAAGGTCATGATATAATGATAAAGGGGTCAATGCAGCAAGAGGACATAACAATTGTAAATATATATGCACCCAACACTGAAGCACCCAGATACATAAAGCGAATATCAACAAAAAACATAGGACTTAATCTACACTACAGACCAAATAGACCTGATAGACATTTACCGAACATTTCACCTATTGGCTATGGAATACACATTTTTCTCCTCAGTGCATGAATCATTTTCAGGGATATACCATATTATAGCCACAAAACAAATCTTAAAACATTCCAGAAATTTAAAATGATATCAAGTATCATCAGAAGGGTACAGCCTCCCTCCTGGCTGCTTTCACAGGCTGGTGTTGAGTGTCTGTGGCTTTTCCAGGCGCACAGTGCAAACTATCAGTGGTTTTACCATTCTGGGGTCTTGAAGACCGTGGCCCGCTTCTCACAGCTCCACTAGGCAGTGCCCCAGTGAGGACTCTATGTGGGGGTGCCCATCCCACATTCCCCTTCCACACTGCCCTAGCAAAGGTTTGCCATGAGGGCCCTGCCCTGGCAGCAAACTTCTGCCTGGACATCCAAGCATTTCCACACATCCTGTGAAATCTAGGCAGAAGTTCCCAAATCTCAATTCTTGACTTCTGTGCACCTCTACAAAAAATACAAAAAATTAGGGAGGGATGTGGTGGCACATGCCTGTGGTCCCAGCTACATGGAGGACTCACACACAAGAATCACTTGAACTGGGAAGCAGAGGTTGCACTGAGCCAAGATCACGCCACTGCACTCAAGCTTGGGCAACAGAGTGAGGCTCTGTCTCAAATATTAATAACAATAAGATAAAATGAAATAAATAAATAAAAAGATCATTCATCATGACCAAGTAGGGTTATAACAGGGATGCAAGGATGGTTCAACATACATACAAGTCAATTAACGTGACACATCATACCAACAGAATGAAGGAAAAAACCATATAATCATTTCAAATGATGATGAAAAAGCATTTGATAAAATTCAATATCCCTTCATGATAATAATTCTCAAAAATCAGGGTACAGAAGGAACATACTTCAAAAGAATAAAAGTCACATGACAGACCCACAGCTGGTATCATGCTGAATGAGGAAAAACTGAAAGCCTTTCCTCTAAGATCTGGAAAATGACAAGGATGCCCACTTTCATCACTGTTATTCAATATAGTACTAGAAGTCCTAGCTAAAGCAATCAGACAAGAGACAGAAATAAAAGGCATACAAATTGGAAAAGAAGAATTCAAATTACCTTTGTCTATAGATGATACGATCTTATACTTGGAAAAACCTAAAGATTCCACCAAAAAACTATCAGAACTGATAAATTCATTAAAGTTACAGGATACAAAATCAACATAAAAAATCAATAGCATTTCTACATGCCAACAGCAAACAATTTAAAAAAGAAATCAAGAAAGTGATATGATTTCTAACAGTCACAAATAAACACTGAGCAATTAACTTAACCAAAGAAGTGAAAGATCTCTATAATGAAAACTATAAAACATTGATTTAAGAAATTGAAGAGAATGCAAAAAATATGGAAAGATATTCCACAGTTTATGAACTGGAAGAGTCATTATTGTTAAAAATATCCATACTAACCAAAGCAGTCTATAGAGTCAATGCAATCCCTATAAAAATACTAATGACATTCTTCACAGAAATAGAAAAAACAATCCTAAAACTTATATGGAATCGGCCAGGAGCAGTGGCTCACACCTGTAATCCCAGCACTTTGGGTGGTGGAGGTGGGCGGATCACCTGAGGTCAGGAGTTCGAGACCAGCCTGGCCAACATGGTGAAACCCTGTCTCTACTAAATTAGCCAGGCGTGGTGGTGGGTGCCTGTAATCCCAGCTATTTGGGAGGCTGAAGCAGGAGAATTGCTTGAACCTGGGAGGCAGAGGTTGTAATGAGCTGAGATCACACCATTTGCACTCTAGCCTGTGCAAAAGAAGAAGACTTCGTCTCAAAAAAATAAATAAATAATAATAATAATAATATGGAATCACAAAAGACCCAAAATAACCAAAGATATCCTAAGTAAAAATAACAAAACTGAAGGAATCACATTACCTGACTTCAAATTGTACTACAGCACTATAGTAACCAAAGGAGCACGGTAGTGGCATAAAAACACATAGGCCAACAGAACAGAATTGAGAACCCAGAAATAAATCCATACATCTACAGTGAACTCTTTTTTTTTTATTTCTTTGAGACAGGGTCATACTTTGTCATGTAGGTTGGAGTGCAGTGGTGAAATCTTGGCTCGCTGCAACCTCTGCCTCCCAGGTTCAAGCGATGCTCCTGCTTCCACCTCCCGAGTAGCTGGGATTACAGAAGCCCACCACCACGCATGGATAATTCTTGCATTTTTAGTAGAGACAAGGTTTGGCCATGTTGGCCAGGCTGGTCTTGAACTCCTGGCCTCAAATAATCCCCCCCACCTCAGCCTCCCAAAGTGCTGGGATTACAGGCATGAGCCACTGTGCCCGGCCAACAGTGAACTCAGTTTTGACAAAGATGCCAAGAACATACACTGGAGAAAGGACAGGCTCTTCAATAAATGGTGCTGGAAAAACTGAATATCCACATGTAGAAGAATGAAATTACACCCTTATCTCTTACCATATGCAAAAATCAAATAAAAGTGAATTAAAAAACTAAATCTAGGACCCCAAACTATGAAATCACTAAAAGAAAACATTAGGGAAATTCTCCAGATATCAGTCTGGGCAAAGATTTCTTAAATAATACTCCACAAACACAGGCAACCAAAGCAAAATGGACAAATGAGATCACATCAAGTTAAAAAGCTTCTATATAGCAAAGGAAACAATCAACCAAGTGAAAAGACAACTCACAGAATGAGAGAAAGTCTTTGCAAATCATCCATCTGACAAGGGATTAATAACCAGAATATATAAGGAGCTCAAACAATTCTATAGGAAAAATCTAATAATCTGATTTTAAAATAGGCAAAAGATCTAAATAGACATTTCTCAAAAGAAGACATACAAATGCCAAACAGGTATATGAAAAGGTGGTCATATCACTGATCACAGAAATGCAAATCAAAACCACAATGAGATACCATCTTACCTCAGTTAAAATGGCTTTTATCCAAAAGACAGGCAATAGCAAATGCTGGAGAGGATATGGAGAAAAGGGAACCCCGTACACTGTTGGTGGGAATTTAAAGTAGTACAACCACTATGAAGAACAGCTTGGAGGTTCCTCAAATAAAGAAAAATAGAACTACCATATGATCCAGCAGTCCCACTGCTGGGTATATGCCCGAAAGAAAGGAAATCAGGCCAGGTGTGATGACTCATGCCTGAGGCCTGAGGTCAGGAATTTGAGATCAGCCTGGGCAACATGGCGAAACTCTGTCTCTACTAAAATACAAAAATTAGCCGGGTGTGGTGGCAGGCACCTGTAATCCCAGCTACTTGGAAGGCTGAGGCAGGAGAATCGCTTGAACTCAAGAGGCAGAGGTTGCAGTGAGCCAAGATCGTGCCACTGCACTCCAGCCTGGGTGACAGAATGAGATTCCGTTTCAAAAAAAACAAGCAAACAAACAAAAAACAGAATACTTTCATGATAGATTACTGCATTCACAGTTAACAAAACAGACAGTGGAGACAACATTTTGAGTAAGCAAGCCCTCTGATAACCCTTAAAAGTCACACCAAGATAAGTCTATACTACTTACTCCTATGACCTGATGATACTATACATTCTGTAAACACCATGTGAATACAAAATCAAGTAAAAAAAAAAACTCCCACCTGTTGCCAAAGATAGTCTCCCAAAAACCACCAATAATGGGTACAGATTCCAAAGTTTCCATTCCTCTGACTTTATCAGAGGTGTTATTTCCATTTTCTCGGCTCCCATCACCATTTACAGTTTTTCGCAATTTTCTACAAAAAAAATTTCAATAACTTCAGATTATTCAAGACCCTATTTCTGCCCAAAATATCCCTATAGAAAATTATACTGACAAATTACTACCTAAAATCAAGTATAGTTTAACTTCATATACTGAGGATAAATTATGCAAGAACTTTCTGATTTGAGGGCAAAACCAGATTCCAAACCAAAGTCCTATGCTACCATTTTGTTCATTCATTAGAACTGCTATTCAGAATCTACTAAAAAAAAATTTCCACTTGTATGACCAAAAGTCTGTTCAGGCACATTCAACACCACTAGCAGAAGGAGCAATTTCTTTAAATATGGACGTTAGGAATCTACCTCTTATGGCACATTTTATAAGGGGAACACAGAATAACAGCAACTGAGCACTTTTTATTGATATCCTATATAATTAAAAGATATATACTATATATATCAATAAGACATAGCATAGCATTTTATTTCCTTAGAAAACATTCAATCAATTTAACTGAACTTACAAGAAATCTTCTTTTTTAAAAGTTTCAAAAATAACATTCAAAAAGAAGAATACGTTGAAATTCACTGCACCAAATGGAAAATTCTTATTTAGTAATTGCTTATGCAGGCAAGTATCTACAGATATTCTGAGAGAGGATAACATAACTTTTGGAAGGTAACACTGCATATACCTAAGAACATTTAAACAGTTCCAAAACTCACATATACCATATAATCAATTAAAATATAATATGAATTCAATATGTAAAGAAAAGCCAAATCAATCCTTATTAAAAGTTTAGACAGCTGGGCGCGGTGGTTCACGCCTGTAATCCCAGCATTTTGGGAGGCCGAGGTGGGTGGATCACCTGAGGTCAGGAATTCCAAACCAGCCTGACCAACATGGTGAAACCTCGTCTCTACTAAATTCAAAACAAAAATTAGCCAGGCGTGGTGGCACATGCTTGTAATCCCAGCTACTTGGGAGGCTGAGGCAGGAGAATCGCTTCAACTTGGGAGGTGTAGGTTGCAGTGAGCCAAGATTGCACCATTGCACTCCAGCCTGGGCAACAAGAGTGAAACTCTGTCTCAAAAAGAAAAAAAAAAAAAAAGTTTAGACCACTTAGAAGTCAATTCTTATTACACACTTTTGAAAAAAGGTAAAATTTTGGTAGCGCTAACCAAATGTACCAAGATCCTTGTTTACAGTGAATTTTCACCAAATTTTGATTAAGACTGAATTTCAAAGAGAATGTTTTCTTTAAAGACAATATATAAGATAAATTTTAATAAAGAATAATATAGTATATAAAATTTCCTTTTAAACAGCTGTACCGAATGACAAAAATCCCAAACTGGAACTGAAAGTTTATAACAAGGTTTCTCAGCATCAAGGAGAAAAGTGCAAAGTAATGCATTCATTTCCTAAGCCAAAAAATAATGAAAAAATACACAAAAGAGGGAGATTTTAAATTAATCAAAGGCTTTATAAATCTTTATAACACCTCTCCCAGAAAATATACAACTACAGTGTAATTTCTCATCTTACCTTCTTCTTCGATTTCCATTGTTTCCTGATGGTCTTGTTATCTGAGTAGACACAATTTGACAGTGGACAGTTCCCATGAGTAGCATAAGGCACAGGGGTCCAAATACTTCACTTATGTTCACAATAGGCATCATCAAATATAAGACAATTGCTATAACTGAAAAGAAGAGGTTTTAAGATGCAAAACATTAGATCTCATCTTTAAAATTAATTCTAAAAACTATACAATTTCTATAAAAATCCATCATTTAAAAAAGTACACAAGCAACTCCCACCGCGAAGGACACAGAAGACCGGTGATTTCTGCATTTTGAACTGAGGTACTGGGGTCATCTCACTAGTGAGTGCCGGACAAGCGGT
>NW_012113586.1:6829002-6831503 GCF_000951035.1 Colobus angolensis palliatus | reverse complement strand
GCCTTTCTTTTAAAAGCTAAAGGTTTTGAAATATTACATATGTAACAAACCTGCACGTTATGCACATGTACCCTAGAACTTAAAGTATAATAAAAAAAAAAAAGAAAAAAAAAATAAATAAAAAAGTACACAAATAAATAATTTCCTACAATACCCATCCAGTTGCACATTAGTGGAGTGAAAACCTGAAGCCCTAGATCCCTCGGCAAGTGAAGAATACTGTGTTAAAAGGATTTACCTTTCTGGCAGCATGATAATTTAGATATTTCAAAAGGGTTTCCACCGCAAAAACAACTAGATGCTGTATACAACACACATGTTGAAATGTGTTGCTCTAAGGAAGAGTATTTTCCAAGGCTACACAGAAAGCAAAGAGCAAAGATGGAAACTGAATCCAGGTAGTCAGGCTCCAGAGTCCTCACTCTTAACTATGTTGCCTTTTCATTTCATATATAATGAAGAAGAAATACATATATGTGTGTGTGTATATATATATGAAATGCAAATCAAAGCATATATATAAAAGGTTTAAAGAAGCAAATGAAATGGAAAAATATCAAAAAGTATCTCCACATTTTAACATATTTCAGATTTTCACATAAATAGTAATTCTTGTGCTATACAAACTATTCCTGTGTAGAGAAAAAGAAAGTTACCTATTTCATGCCCTAATAAAATCCCAATACTTAAACACAATAATGAAAGTACCCAGACAATAAACTATAGACCTTGTTGACTTGAGAATGTGAATATAAATTTACCACTAAAAAGTAAGCACCATGAAGACAAGGAGTTTTTTCTGGTTTGTTCACTACTATATCTAAAACCAGTACCTGGAGCACAGAATAGACACTCAATATTTGTGGGATAAATGATTGAAATACTATCAAAGTGAATTTGACATTTAAAAGTAGAAAATTTATCTCAGCATCTAGAAGAATATTTGGCACAGACACAATAGGCTTAAGTATTTGTTAACTCAACTGAATTAATGTAAAAATAATTTCATACAACGTAATTTTGATCACATCTATACAAATCATCTCAATTTTGACATAAGAATTTGATCAGCAGCTGGCCATGGTGGCTCACAACTGTAATCCACACACTTTTTTTTTTTTTTTTTTGAGAAGGAGTCTTGCTCTGTCACCCAGGTTGGAATGCACTGGCACGATCTCAGCTCACTGCAAGCTCCGCCTCCCAGGTTCACGCCATTCTCCTGACTCAGCCTCCCGAGTAGCTGAGATTACAGGTGCCCACCACCACGCCCAGCTAATTTTTTGTATTTTTAGTAGAGACGGGGTTTCACCGTGGTCTCAATCTCCTGATCTCGTGATCCGCCCACCTCGGCCTCCCAAAGTGCTGGGATTACAGGCATGAGCCACCGTGCCCAGCCTTCCCAGCACTTTTTGAGGCCTGGTGGGTAGATCACTTGAGCCTAGAAGTTCAAGACCAGCCTGGGCAACATGGCAAAACCCCATCTCTACAAAACTCCAAAAAAATTAGCTGAACATGGTGGCATGTGCACCTGTGGTCCCACTCCCAGCCTACTCAGGAGGCTGAGGTGGGAGGATCACTTGAGCCCAGGAAGTTGAGGCTGTAGTGAACCAAGATCGTACCACTGCACTCCAGACTGGGCAACAGAGTGAGACCTGTTCTCAAAAACAAAACAAAAAATTTTTGGTTGGTGAAGCAAAAATGGACAAATGGGGTCACATCATGTTAAACCAAGATCACGACACTGCACTCCAGCCTGGGTGACAGAGCAAGACTCCATCTCAGGGATGGGGTGGGGGCGGGAGTGGGGAGGTGGGGCAGGGGAAGCTTCTACACAGCAAAGGAAACAATCAACCAAGAGAAGAGACAACTCACAGAATGAGAGAAAGTCTTTGCAAATTATCCATCTGACAAGGGATTAATAACCAGAATATATAAGGAGCTCAAACAATTCTATAGGAAATAATCTAATCATCTGATTTTAAAATGGGCAAAAGATCTGAATAGACATTTTGCAAAAGAAGACATACAAATGCCAAACAGGTAAATGAGAAGGTACTCACATCATTGATCACAGAAATGCAAATCAAAACCACAATGAGATACCATCTTACCTCAGTTAAAATGGCTTTTATCCAAAAGACAGGTGATAGCAAATGCTGGAGAGGATATGGAGAAAAGGGAACCCCATACACTGTTGGTGGGAATGTAAAGTAGTACAACCACTATGAAGAACAGCTTGGAGGTTCCTCAAATAAAGAAAAATAGAACTACCATATGATCCAGCAATCCTGCTGCTGGGTATATGCCCGAAAGAAAGGAAAATGGTGGCTGGGCACTGTGGCTCATGCCTGTAATCCCAGCACTTTGAGAGGCCAAAGTGGACAGATCACTTGAGGTGAGGAGTTCGAGACCAGCCTGGGCAACATGGTGAAACCCTGTCTCTACTAAAAATACAAAAATTTGCCGGGCATGGTGGCGGGCGCCTGTAATCCCAGCTACTC
>NW_012113586.1:6823810-6824923 GCF_000951035.1 Colobus angolensis palliatus | reverse complement strand
GCCACTGCACTCCAGCCTGGGTGACAGAGCGAGACTCCGTCTCAAAAAAAATAAAATAAAAATAAAAATAAAATGAACTATAAGAGTATAACTGGTTTGTAACACAAAGGATAAATGCTTGAGACGATGAACACCCTACTTGCCATGATGTGATTATTATGCATTGCATGCTTGTATCAAAGAATCTCATGTACCTTATAAATATATATACTTACTATATACCCACAAAAATTAAAAAGCTAAAAAAAAAAAAAGAATTTGGTTGGCATTTGATCCCAATTCCTCGGAGGTAACCTCTAAACCCTTGAATTTCCTAAGTGACAGAAGTACCTTTGCTATTCATTGTGGGCCCCTTGTGCCAAGCCTGATAGTTTATGCTAACAAGGTACCTAAGGATGGCTGCTGGTCACCCCAAAAAGACCAACTATGTGATTAAAGGCTTGGGTCTCTGAGCCATAGGAGACCTCTGAGGAGTAAAGGGGGATGGAGACTGCGTTCAACCATATGTCAATGATCCCATCAATCAAGCCTAAATAATAAAGTCTCAATAAAAACTCTACATACCAAGGCTAAGGGGAGCTTCCCTAGCGGGGTGGCAATATTCTGCATATTACTACCTGAGGACAATGGAAGCATCCTGTTTGGAACCATCCCAAACACTCCTATACCTCTCTTCTCATTTATATTCTGTTGCTATAATGAAACTATAATTGTAAGTTTAGTACTTTCTGGAGTTCTGAGAGTCATTCCATCCAATCATCAAATCTGAGGGAATGCCTGGGGGACTTAAAACTATAGCTACCTGGTCAGAAGTGAGAGTGACCCTGGCGACCCCCAAACTTGAGGCTGGTATCTGAAGTGAGAGCAGTCTTGTAGAGGACGGTGCCCTAAACCTGTGAAGTCTGGCCTAACTTCAGGTAACAGTGAAAAAAAAAAAAAGCATTGTATTAAAAAAAACACACACGGCCAGGCGTTGTGGCTCAAGTCTGTAATCCCAGCACTTTGGGAGGCCAAGACGAGCGGATGACGAGGTCAGGAGATCGAGACCATCCTGGCTAACACGGTGAAACCCCGTCTCTACTAAAAAATACAAAAAACTGGCCGGGCGAGGTG
>NW_012113586.1:6811552-6823550 GCF_000951035.1 Colobus angolensis palliatus | reverse complement strand
AAAAAAAAAAAAAAAAAAGTCATGTATTTTCAGCAGCAGCAACAAAGACAAAATATTTAAATTTCAGGTGGAAATCTCTAAGTATCTCTCAATAGATGAATGCATAAGTTAAACATAGTATATACATACAATGGAATACAATTCAGCCTTTAAAAGGAAGAATTCTGAAACATTCTACATGGGCAACCTCGAGGATATTATGCTAAGTGAAATAAGCCAGTTGCAAAAGGACAAATATTATATGATTCCGCTTATATTATGCTCCCAGAGTAGTCAAAACCATAGAGACAAGGTAGAATGGTGGTTGCCAGGGACTATGGGTAGGGGAAATAGGGAGTTTAATGGGTATGGAGTTTCAGTTTGGGAAGATGAAAAAATTTCTGGAAATAAACGGTGTTGATGGTTGTATTCCAATGTCAATATACTCAATGCCACTGAACTCCACACTGAGAAATGGTTAAGATGGTGTATTTCATGCTGTGTATATTTTACCACAATTAAAAAAAAAAACTGAATTTAGTAAGATCTAAGGGGGCCTTATAAGAAAAAAATCCAGGGCTGGGTGTGGTGGCTCACACCTGTAACTCCAACACTTTGGAGGCTGAGACAGGAAGATCACTTGATCACTTGATGCCAGGAGTTCAAAGACCAGCCTGGGCAATATAACAAGAGCCCATCTCTAAAAATAAAAAATAAAAAACACCAGCTGAGTGTGTGGCACACCCCTACTGTCCCAGCTACTCAACAGGCTGAGGCAGGAGGATTGCCTGGGCTCAAGGCTGTAGTGAAATACCATCAGGCCATTGCACTCCAGCGTGAGAGTAAGAGTGAGACCCCGTCTATATTTAAAAAAAAAAAAAAAAAAAGAAAGAAAAAAATCCTACAAAGCTTTACTGAGGGATAAATAGAAGTCCCGATTAAGGCCAGGCGCTGTGGCTCACGCCTGTAATCTCAGCACTTTGGGAGGCCGAGGTGGGAGGATTACCTGAGGTCAGGAGTTCAAGACCAGCCTGGCCAATGCAGCGAAACCCCGTCTCTACTAAAAATACAAAAAAATTAGCTAGGCATGGTGGCATGCACCTGTAGTCCCAGCTACTCAGGAGGCTGAGGCATGAGAATCGCTTGCACCCAGGCAGCAGAGGTTGCAGTGAGTCGAGATAAAGCCACTGCACTCCAGCCTGGGTGACAGAGCGAGACTCCGTCTCAAAAAAAAAAAAAAAAAAAAGGAAGTCCCAATTAAAAGGAGAGTGATATCATATTTCTGTATAGCAAAGAGAATATTGTAAAGAAGTCAAATTTTCTGTCCATCCTCCAAAAATATATGTATACATCTATATTTGTATATGTGTGCTGGGGATAGGGGATAATCAGAGAATTCCAATCCAAATTCCTGTATTGTGGGGTTTTTTGGTTTTAATCATGATAAAATAATGCTAAACTATTTTAGAAATGATAAACAAGAAAGCATGAGAAAAAATGTGGGAAAGCAGAATAATAAAGAAATACTTGGCCAGGCGCAGTGGCTCAGGCCTGTAATCCCAGCACTTTGGGAGGCCAACGCAGGTGGATCATGAGGTCAGGAGTTTGAGACTAGCATGGTCAACATGGGGAAACCCCATCTCTACTAAAAAGACAAAAATTTGTCGGGCGTAGTGGCACATGCCTGCAAGCCCAGCTACTTGGGAGGCTGAGGCAGGAGAATTGCTTGAACCCAGGAGGCAGAGGTTGCAGTGAGCTGAGGTCACACCACTGCACTCCAGCCTGGGCAACAGAATGAGACTCCATCCCAAAAGAAAAAAAAATTTCCTGCTCAATGTTAATCCATGTTAGATAGCTGTAGTAATGAAAGCAGTGTGGCATAGATATGAGAATAACCAGAAATTAATGGTACAGAGTATGTAGTCCAGAAACACACCATGGCAAATATGAAAATTTAGTATATGGCACAGATATGAGAATAACCAAAATTATTTATGTGCCTTTTAACATATGGCATAGAATAACCAAAACTGACGGTACAGAATATGTAGTCTGGAAACAGACCATGGCATATATGCAAATTTTCTCTATATATGATGCAGTATCTATCAACAAGGAAGGAATAAATAATTTAATAATAAATATGTGGAAAAAATACTTAAATTTCACCCTTACAAGTGACCAAGGAAATGCATATTCAACAAGCAAAATATTTTTTGCGTGTCAAATTAGGTAACAATTTTTTGTTGTGGGTGTGGGCAGAGATGCAGTCAGGGTCTTACTCTGTCAGCCAGGCTAGAGTGTAGTGATGAATCATAACTCACTGTAACCTCAAACTCCTGGGCTCAAGTGATCCTCCCACCTCAGCCTCATAAGTAGCTGGAACTACAGGCATGCATCACCACGCCCCACTAATTTTTTAAACTTTTTTTTTTCTTTTTTGCTTTTTGTAGAGATGGGATCTTGCTATGTTTCCCAGGCTGGTCTCAAACTCCTGGCCTCAAGTCTTCCCACCTCAGCTTCCCAAAGTGCTGGAATGACAGGCTTGAGCCACCGCCCCCCACCTAGATAACAATTTTAAAATTATAATAATGCTGGTAAGATCATGGTAAAACAAGTATCCTCATCTATTGCTTTCCAAAAGAACTGTGCCACCAGCAATTTCACTGTATGTACTAAAACCCTTAAATGTCCGCATTCTTTGATCTGTTAATTCTATTTCAAAGAACAAATTCTAAAGAAATAATATAAAATAAGGAAAATTTTGTTCCTGATGGCATTATTAATAGAAGAAACAAAGAAACAACCTAAATGTCCACAACACAGGAAGATGCTATAAAGTATGTTCCCAACAAAATTCATATTGAAATCCTAATCCTTAATGTGACCATATTAGGAGATGGGGTCTTTGGTAGCTGATTAGGTCATGAGGGCAGAGCTCTCATGAATGAGATTAGTAACCTTATTAAAGAGACTCCAGAGAGCTCCTGTGCCCCTTCAGCAACATGAGGACCCAGAGAGAAGCAGACCCTCACCAGACACTGAATCTGCTAGTGCTCTCATCTGAACTTCTCAGCCTCTAGAACTGTGAAAAATAAATTTTTGTTATTTATAAAGCACCTAGGCCATGATATTTTTGTTTTTTCAGCCCAAGTGGCATAAGACTGAAATTGGTACTGAGAATGGGGGTCCTACTATAACAAATACCTAAAAATGTGGAAGCAGCTTTAGAAATAGGTAATGAGTAGAGACTAGAAGAATACTGAGGTACACAGTAGAAAAAGCCTAGATTGCCTTAAACCTTTTTAAAAGAGATTCTGGTGAGGAATCAGAAAGAAAAGGAGGCCAGGTGCAGTGGTTCACACCTGTAATCCCAGCACTCTGGGAAGCCATGGCGGGTGGATCACCTAAGGTCAGGAGTTTGAGACCAGCCTGGTCAACGTGGTGAAACCCCATCTCTACTAAAAATACAAAAATTATTCAGGCATGGTGGCAGGCGCCTGTAATCCCAGCTACTCGGGAGGCTGAGACAGGAGAATCGCTTGAACCCGGGAGGCGGAGGTTGCAGTGAGCCGAGATTGTGTCACTGCACTCCAGCCTGGGCAACAGAGCAAGAGTCTGTCTTGAAAAACAAAATAAAACAAACAAAAACAAAGAAAGAAAAGAGGGGAGCTACAGAAAAAGCCTCAGTCTTCTTAGAGAATACCTAAGTAACCATGAACAGAGTATTGGTAAAATACGAGGTAAGGTCCATTCTGATGAGGTCTCAGATAGAAATGAGAAATAATATGTTATTAGAAACTGAAGGAAAAACAACCTTTGTTACAGAGTGGTAAAGAACTTGCTAAACTGTGTTTGTGGTCTAGAATTCTGTGGAAAGTGAAACTTGCAAGTGATGAAATTGCATATTTAGCTGGAGCTATTTCTAAGCAAAGTGATAAAGCTGCAGCTTGGCTCTTCCTATGTGCTTACAGTAAAATGTGAGAAGAGAGAAATGACTTAAAAGACAGAATTGTTAAGCAAAAAGGAAGCATTAACTTAAAGATTTGAAAAGTTATCAGCCTATCCACATTGTAAAAAGTGAGAAAGCATGTTAGGGAGGTCCCCAGTCACATATAACCAGTTGGTAAGTTTGGGGATGAGTGCCCTCATGGAAGTGGCCTTATAAAATGACTCCTAAGATCTCCCTTGCCCCTTTCACCACATGAGGACACAGCAAGAAGACTGACACCAATGAATCAGAAATTAGGTCCTCACCAGATACCACATCTTCTGTCACCTTGATCCTGGACTTCCTAGCCTCCAAAACTGTCAGAAATAAAGTTGTGTTGTTGATAAGCCACCCAGTCTATATTTTTCTTATAGCAGCCTGAACAGACTCAGACAGAAAGGTCACATAAATTATAGTACTCTTACATAATGGACTACTAAAAAGCTATATAGGCCAGGTGTGGTGGCTCATACCTGTAATCCCAGAACTCTGGGAGGCTGAAGCAGGAGGATCATCTGAGGTCAGGAGTTCAAGACCAGCCTAGCCAACATAGTGAAACCCTGTCTCTACTAAAAATACAAAAATTATCCAGGCATGGTGGTGTGTGTCTGTAGTTCCAGTTACTTGGGAGGCTGAGGCAAGAGAATCACTTGAACCTGGGAGGCAGAGGTTGCAGTGAGCCAAGACCGCACCACTATACTCCAGCCTGGGCAACAGTGAGACTCTGTCTCAAAAAGAAAAAAAAAAAAGGCAGCCATATAAAGATGTTTATAAATCCATATGATACATATAACTACATATGATAGCCTATACAGACATTAAAATGATAGTTTTAAATGACGGTATGTCCACTTGATGAATGATTATGCAGCCATTAAAATGATGGTTATGAAGACTTAATTTAAATCAAGTAAAATTTAAAATTCGGTCTTTTATTGACACTAACTACATTTTGAATACTCAATAGCCACATATGGCTAAGTAGCTACTATACTGGGCAGCACAGATGTGGAACACTTCCATGACAGATATTCTAATAAATGACACTTTCACAACTTAAAAAATATTAAACCTATAGATTTGTAAATATATACATATATTTTTCACTCTATAACTTAAAAAATTTTTTAACTGACACAGATAAAAGAAAAAAAAACCATAATTCTTTTACCTTAACCCAACTTTCTCCCACTCTTTGTTCTAATTCATGCCTTTTTGCACAGGTGTAACCACAGTACATACTGCCTACTTCCTTGGTAGACAATGGGGATACATTCGTAAAGAGAATACACTGGGTCCCTGCACACAGTTAGAAAACATCAGGTAGTGATGTGTAACCCAGAAATTAAAATTGATTCTTATGATAGTGACTAGAGGGTATTAGGACTACTTAGAAATATAGATAGGAATGGTCTCTTTACAGAATTTACATCCCAGCTGAGATTTAAAGGTGAGAAAAAAGCCAGTCATTTAAAAAGCCTTAAGAATGCTTCAAACAGCCGGGTGCAGTGACTCACACCTGTAATCCCAACACTTTGGGAGGCTGAGGCGGACGGATCACCTGAGGTCAGGAGTTTGAGACCAGCCTGGCCAACATGGTGACACCCCATCTCTACTAAAAATACAAAAAATTGTATTATAGGTGGCGCACACCTATAATCCCCACTACTCGGGATGCTGAGGCACGAGAATCACTTCAGCCTAGGAGGCAGAGGTTGCAGTGAGCCGAGATCACACCATTGCACTCCAGCCTGGGAAAAAACAGCCAAACTCCAAATGCTTCAAACAAAACAGCTGTGTGTGAAGAACAAAAAAAGGACATTATGCCTAGAGCCAGCACAAGCAGAGTTGTAAGAAATAGAGAAGATGATGTCTGAGAGGGGAACACGGACCAGGTCCTGCAGGGCAGTATAGGCCATGGTAAGAACTTTGGATTTTTATTCTAAGGTCAACAGAAGTCACTATAGAGTTTTAAGCAGGAAAATGACATTATATGGCTTCTGTTTTTAAAAGATTTTGTTTATCACTGTGGAAAGAATGATTGGTAGAAAGAAGGCTCAGAGTAGATGTTATTCCAGTGATCTAAGCAAAGAAATGCAGGTGCTGTAAACAATGATCATGGCAGCAGAGACTGAGATAAACAGAGTGACAAATTTGGGAGAAGAACTCACAGACTTGGTGACAGATTACACGTGAGAGTTGATGGTAGGGTAGAGTAGGAAGCTTTCATTTTTCACCTGAATACTGGGTGACTGATGGTATCATTTAATGAATTGGAGACACAAACAGGAACAAGTTTACACACACATGCACATGTGTGCAGCGCACACACACACAAGTCAAGAGTTCCATTTTTTATATAATTAAGTTCAAGATACCATATGGTATCTTGATACCAGATTTATATAATTAAATCTCCATATGGAAATGTCAAGCAGGCAATTAGATTTATAAGTCTGAAGTTCAGCAGAGAGATCTGGCCTGAAGATATAGACTTGGGAATCATCTATATATCAATTATATTTAAAGCAACAGGCCTTAATGAGACTACTTAAAGAACAGAACCTAGGGTGCAAACTTTAGGTAATCCAATATTCATGCTGAACATGGTGGCTCACACCTGTAATCCCAACACTTTTGAGCCCAAGAGTTCAAGACCAGCCTGGGCAGCATGACAACACCTGGTCTCTACAAAAAAATACAAAAATTAGCCAGGCACAGGGGCATACACCTGTAGTGCCAGCTACTCGGGAGGCTGAGGTGGAAGGACTGCTTGAGTCTGGGAGGTCAAGGCTGCAGTGAGCTGTGATCATGCCACTGCACTCCAGTCTGGGTGAGAGAGAGAGAGACCCTGTCTCAAAAACAAAAACAAAAAACACACATACCCAATTTCAAAGGCTCAAAGGTCAGACACAAGAAAAGACAGAAAAGGCCTGGCCAGTGAGACAGGTAGAAAGAAACTGAAGTGAAGAGAAACAGTTACACAAGTATGTTTGCTCTAATATAGCAGATAATTTTAAGATGAACCCCGAATGGCCTATGTTTCTTCACTTCTGCGTACTTTAAACCGTCAAGTGAAAGGGTAAACGTAAAAACAGTAGATAATTATTTAATAGCAAAAGCAGCAAAAAGAAACTGTCATTGCTTATTCCAACTTTGCCAATTACCTTGCATGAAATAAAGTAGTAACAGCCAAACAAAGATTCTTAAAGAGGTAACCTGAATCCACCAATTGCTGAACAATGGAAAAAATACAACTCGAACAAGCCCCTTCCGAGTCAGAGATGTCCATGGAATTTCAGGTTTTGCTTTGGCAAATGTTGACCCTTTAAACATACAATAAAACAAAACATCAAACATTTATATACACTGTATTGATGCCCACCTGTAGCACTACATTAAAAACAGATG
This sequence comes from Colobus angolensis palliatus, assembly GCF_000951035.1. NCBI lineage: Eukaryota > Metazoa > Chordata > Mammalia > Primates > Cercopithecidae > Colobus > Colobus angolensis. Next base: position 6,816,169 of record NW_012113586.1, on the reverse strand, counting down.
AGTGCAAACATCAGCACAAAACCTGTTCAGTTAAAAAAAAAGAAAAAAGAAAAAACCCTCTTAGATGTTTGTTAAATGTAATAACTTCTTGCCTCAATCACTAGGACAGAAGCTCAAAATAAGTCAGGCTTACCTGAATGTTAAACAACCTATTTATCTAATTACACAACAGCAAGTCTCTATGTTCATCCCTCTTTTACATGTATGCATGTAATTTATAGAGCCACACAGTACTAAGGCAGAGGTAGAAAAAGTGCTAAAGCCTGAATGATGAGAGTAAAGTATTACATTTGGAAATTAAAGTACACCATCATATAGAGAAGATATTAAAAACTAGGCATCACTGTGAAATAATATAATAATGTGCATAAAAAACAATTTTAGAACTAACCTCTGATCAAGTCAACATCAATCAAGTCTGGCTTTATGTGGCCCATCTTTTTTGGTTTGTTTTTCAAACCCTAGATAAAACAAAACAAAAACAAAACCAGAAATAAATAAAAGCCCTTTTATTTACTTTTTCTTTTTTTGAGACGTTAGTTTCGCTCTTGTTGCCCAGGCTGGAAAGCAATGGTGCGATCTCGGCTCACTGCAACCTCTGCCTCCCGGGTTCAAGTGATTCTCCTGACTCAGCCCCCTAAGTAGCTGGAATTACAGGTGCCCACAAACAAGCCCGGCTAATTTTTTGTATTTTTAGTAGAGATGGGGCTTCACCATGTTGGCCAGGCTAGTCTCAAACTCCTGACCTCAGGTGATCCACTCACCTCGGCCTCCCAGAAGTGCTGGGATTATAGGTGTGAGCCTCTGTGCCCAGTCAGAAAAGCCCTTTTAAATACAAAAAATTAACTTAAATTTTTTTTTTCTCTATATCTGATTCCCTTTTACTAGGGACACTTTAATCCTAAAGCTCCTTAAAGGAACTTGCCATTAATACACATTTTGTTTTAGTTTTTAATCCTCTCCGCTAATGCATCTGTATACTTTATCACTTTTTAAAATATTCGAACAGTGCCAACAGATCAATACATGAAAAGTAATAGCCCCCGAGCCATCTCTCCTCTCCTCTGAATTTTACTCCTCAAAAACAAATAACTTTCATCTTTTTTTGCTCTACTATTTTTAATTGACACGTTATAATTGTGCACATTTATGGCGTAGAATGTGATATTTCAATACATGTATACAATGTATAATGATCAAACTGTATCACCTTGAACATTTATCATTTCTTTGTGTTGGGTTCATTCAAAATTCAACCTGCTAGGTATCTGAAAACATATAATAAATTGTGGTTAATTATAGCCACCTCACAGTGCTACAGAACACTAAACCTTATTCCTATCTAGCTGTACTTTTTTATTTGTTAACCAACCATTGGCTATCTGTCGTTCCCTCCCTCTTACACTTCCCCACCTCTAGTAACTACTATTCTACTCTCTACTTCTATGAGATCAACTTTTTAGCTTCCATGTATGTGTGAGAACATGAAGTATTTATCGTTCTGTGCCTGGCTTATTTCACTCTGCATAATGTTCTCCATTTCCATTCATGTTGCCGTGAATGACACAACTTCATTCTTTCTTACAGCTAAATAATATTCCATTGTGTATATATACCATATTTTCTTTATCCATTCATCTGTTGATGGACATGTATGAATTCCATGTCATGACTTTTGTGAATAATGCTGCAATAAACATAGGAATACAGATATCCCTTTGACATATAGATTATCTTTCCTTTGGATATATACTGAGACTGCTGGATCACATGGTAGTTCTATTTCTAGTTTATTGAGGAACTGCAATACTGTTTTTCATAGTGGCTGTACTAATTTACATTCACACCACCAGTGTATAAGAATTCCCCTTTCTCTGCATCCTTGCCAGCATTTTTTTTTTTTTGTCTTTTTGATAATAGCCATTCTAACTAGGCTAACATGGTATCTCATTGTGGTTTGATTTGCATTTCTCTAATGACTGGTGATATCAAGCACTTTTTCATATACCTGTTGGCCGTATGTATTGTCTTCTTTTGAGAGATGTCTATTCAGCTCAATTGTCCATTTTAAAATTGAAGTACTTGGATTTTTGCTATTGAGTTATTTGAGTTCCTTATATATATTAATCCTTTTTCAGATGAAAAGTTTGCAAATGTTTTCTCTCATTCTGTAGGTTGTCTCTTCAATCTTGATTGTTTCCTTTGCTGTGCGGAACATTTCTAGTTTGATACAATCCTATTTGTCTATTTTTGCTTGTTACCTGTGCTTCTGAGGTCTTCTCTATAAAATCTTTACCCAGACCAATGTTCTGAAGCATTTCCCCTATGTTTTCTTCTAGCAGTTTCAGGTCTTAAATTTAAATCATTAATCTATTTTAGCTTGGTTGTTGTATATGGTGAGAAATAGTGGCCAGGCATGGTGACTCACCCCTGTAATCCCAACACTTTGGAAGGGGCCAAGGCGGGAGGGTACCTGAGGTCAAGAGTTTAAGACCAGCCTGGCCAACATGGTGAAACTCTGTCTCTACTAAAAATACAAAAAGTGGCTGGGCATGGTGGTGGGTGCCTGTAATCCCAGCTACTCAGGAGGCTGAGGCAGGAGAATCATTTGAACTGGGAACGTGGAGGTTGCAGAGAGCTGAGATCACACCACTGCACTCTAACCTGGACGACAGAGCAAGACCCTGTCCCTTAATTTAGAAAATAAAAATAAAATAATTTGTACATGCTAATTCTTAATTACATCTTAAAAATTAGATATTCAATCATTAAAATTAATGCCAAAATTAAAGGTTACAATAATTTGCTATTTACCTATTATGGTCGCTGAGCCAGTATTGATCTTTAGCTTTGTTTAAACAGATGCAGTCAATTTCTCTTGTGAATCCTATATATTTCTATTCAACTCACCATAAGCTGTAGATTTTACAGAAAAATGTTCTAAAACCTCAAGTGTAATAAAATTAAAGAAGGAATCAAAATTTGAAAATGAGGCAACTGAAGGAAAAACCCTTTGAAGAAACACGTACACTAATTTTTGAAATATGCATAATTTTCATGAGAATAACAATTATCTTGTATGCTATATTCAAAATCAGAAATTAAAAATTTAAAGGTAAAAATATTACTTTATACCTTTTTGGACATTTGTTCCAGTGCTAAGCTTTCTGGACATTTGTACCAGTGCTATTCCCCATCACTTTAGAGTCAAAATAATCTTTCTACTTTCTTTGCTTTCTAGACTTTTCTCCAATAATGTTACAGAGTTAGAATTAGCATTAACTAGAGGTAAAATTATCCAAATCTCCCTTAGCAATAGAAACACATTTATTCATTCACTCAGTCAAAAAATATTCCACAAGTATCTTCTATATGTCAGATACTCTGCTTGAGCTAGGTATAAAACAATAAGTCAAAACATGGCTCTATCTTCAAAGAATGTACAGTATAGAAGGGAAGAAAAACGATAAGACCAAATGTACAAGGGTTTCTCAGGAAAATGCCCTCTGAATCTCCCCATTTTTTTATTTCCTAAAGGGACAGAAATCATTAATAAATTTATGACCACTGATCTCAAGGAAGATTAGAAAAGTCACCATATACTGCTGTATATTTTCTACTGAGGGAGAGTAAAAACCACATTCCATACTTTTGTTTTAGAATCCTTCTGCTTTATCTTCCACCATGCATGTATGTATAAGAGGAAGTACATGCTAGGCACTATCCTAAGCACTTTCACATATAGTCATGCGTCACTTAATGTCAGGGATACATTCTAAGAAATTCATCTTTAAGTGATTTCACTGTTGCCTGAACATAGCTTACTACACACCTAGGCTATATGGCAGCCTATTGCTCCAAGGCTACAAATCTGTCTAGCATATTACTATACAGAATATTTAGGCAATTTTAAACACTGTGGTATTTGTGTCTAAACCTAGAAAAGGTATAGTGAAAATATGGTATAAAAGATAAAAAATGGGGCTGGGCATGGTGGCTCACCCCTGTAATCCCAGCACTTTGGGAGGCCAAGGCAGGAGGATCACCTGAGGTCAGGAGTTCAAAACCACCCTGGCCAACATGGTGAAACCCCGTCTCTACTAAAAATACAAAATTAGCCGGGTGTGGTGGTAGGCACCTGTAATCCCAGCCACTCAGAAGGCTGAGGCAGGATCGCTTGAACCCGGGAGGCTGAGGTTGCAGTGAGCCAAGATCGCACCATTGCACTCTAGCCTGGGCGACAAGAGTGAAACTCTGTCTCAAAAAAGAAAAATAAAAAACAAAAAATTGTACACCTGTATAGGGCACTTATGAATAGTGCTCTCAGGACTGGGAGTTGCTCTGAGTGAGTCAGTGAGTGAGTGGTCAATGAAAGTAAAAGCTTAGGACACTGCTGTAGTACACTATTGTAGACTTCATAAACACCGTAAACATAGGATACACATTTTTTTAAATCTTCCTTTCTACAACATTAACTTTTTTTTTTCTCTGAGACAGAGTCTTGCTCTGTTACCCATGATATAGTGCAATGGCACGATCACAGCTCACTATAATCTCATTCTCCTGGGCTCAAGCAATCCTCCCACCTCAGCCTCCCAAGTTGTTTTTTTTTTTTTT
>NW_012113586.1:6805275-6811502 GCF_000951035.1 Colobus angolensis palliatus | reverse complement strand
GATTAGAGCATGTATTTGAACTATCGTTTTTGGGTTTTTTTTTTTTTTTTTTGTAGAGAAGGGGTCTTGCTTTGTCACCCACGCTGGTCTCAAACTCCTGGTCTCAAGTGATCCTCCTACCGTGGCCTCCCAAAGTGCTAGAATTATAGGCATGAGCCACCTCACCCAGTCTGTTCTATAATAACTTAACCTTAGATTACTGTAATGCTTTTACTTTACAAGCTTTATAGTTTTTTTAAACTTTTTGACTCTTTTGTAATAACACTTAGTTTAAAAACACACATTTTCTTTTTATCTTTATAGGCTTTTTTCTTTCTTCTTTTTTTTTACTTTTTAATTAAAAACTAAGATACCAACACACACAGCCAAGGCCTACATAGGGTCAGGATCATCAATATCACTGTCTCCCACCTCCACATCTTGTCCTACTGTAAGGTCTTCAGGGGCAATAGCACACAAGGAGCTGTCATCTCCTATGATCATAATGCCTTCTTCTGAAATACCTCCTGAAGGACCTGCCTGAGACTGTTTTACAGTTAACTGATTTTTTTAAATAAATAGAAGGAGTCCACTCTAAAATAACATTGAAAAGTATAGTACAGTAAATATATAAACCAGTAATATAGTCATTTATTATCATTATCAAGTGTTAGGTACCGTACATAACTGTATGCTATACTTTTTACGACTGACAGTGCATTTGGTTTGTTTACTCCAGCATCACTCTAAACACATGAGTAATGTGTCATGCTATGACTTTATGATGGCTACAAAATCACTAGGCAATAGGAATTTTTCAGCTCCATTATAATCTTATGGGACCATATGAGGAGAATCAATGACTGAAACATCATTATGTGGCACATGACTGTACTCAACTTGACTCATTTAGTCCTCACAAATGTCCTATGCTATTGGTACCTTTATTATGCTCACTTTACAGATGAGGCAACCAAGGCAGAGATTCCAATCCTGTCATTCTCATTCCAAAGTCTGTGCTCTAACCACTATGCTATCCTGCCTTTTGCTATATGACACAAAATGCATCCCTAATCAATGTAGAGAGAGGTTTTGTTAAATCAAACAAGACTGCTTAACTTTGAGAGGTTCAATGGGCATTAGGAGTGGATTTTCTTATTGGCCACAACCTCTACCTCAGCAGTCCAGGAAAAGGTTGTAGGAGAGAATCAGGATAATCACTAGTTGCCAGAGTAGTGGTAGGGGAATTCTCTGCACATCCCCAGCTGTAGGCTGTATGCAGCCCTCTCTATTGTTTGCCCCCAACATAACTGTGCAACATCATCACAAGCTCAGAACCACTTGAAAAATGAAGTGCCCACTTTTTGGAAGAGGAACAAAAACACTGGAGGTATTGATGCAATATAATTGGACTTTGTATTAAACAAGGAATAAAAAACAAGTGAAACCCTATGACAAATCTCTATTTCCTAGTGTGCTGAAATTTTCTATTTTATTACCATCAAAAGAATTGAACTATTTATACAGTCTGGTGCAGAGAGGGAAGTTACCCCTGATTTGGGGCATATGATAAACAACAAAACAACAATTACAAGGCAAGTGTAGCACTATAGGAACATCCATAAAGGACACCTTATTCACATTTAAGAAGTCCAAGAAAGATTTCCACAAAGAAAAATAGTATCTAACCTGATACCTGAAGGATGTATAAGAACTTGTAAAGTTGCACATGGGATACAGCAAAATGAGGAATCAAGAAACACACCTGTAATCCCAGCACTTTGGGAGGCTGAGGCAGACAGATTCCCTGAGCTCAGGGAGACCAGCCTGGGCAACATGGTGAAACCCCGTGTCTACTAAAATGCCAAAAATGAGCCGGGAATGGTGGCATGAGCCTGTAGTCCCAGTTACTCGGGAGGCTGAGGTAAGAGAATTCCTTGAACCAGGGAGGCAGAGGCTGCAGTGAGACGAGATCGTGCCACTGCACTCCAGCCTGGGTGACAGAGCAAGACTCTGTCTCCAAAGAAGGGAAAGGAAGGGAAGGAAAGGGGATAGGAGGGGAGAAAAGGGGAGGGGAGGGGAGGGCAAGAAAGAAAGAAAAGCACATGAGAGGACCCAGGAATAAGAGATAGCATGGTAAAAACTAAAGTAAGTTTGAGAAGGCCTAAAGCACACAGTGGAAGTGAAAAGAGGTCAAGACATGGGTAAGAGGTAAACTTGCGAGATGAGAAGAAGTCATAACGTGAAAACTATAATCATGCTAGAAGTATGATTTTATTGTAAGGGTACTAGGAAGTCAGGAAACAGTTTTAAATATGAGAAAAATAATCAAATTTGTATTAAAACAGAAACCAAAAAAACAACAACCTGGCTTCATTATAAAGAACAGATGGAGGGTAAGGAGAGATAGGAAGCAAAAGAAAGCAGTTAGAAAGTTAAAAAACCTACTCCTAAAACCTAAAGTTAAAAAACAGTAATCTAATCAGGAGTGGATAAAATTTGTCTATAAAGGGCCAGATGGCATTTCAGGCTTTATGGACCATACCAGGGGTCCCCAACACCCAGGGCATGGAATAGTGGTCCGTGGCCTGTTAGGAACCGGGTTGCACAGCAGGAGGTGAGTGGCAGGTGAGAGAAAAAGGGAAGCTTCATCTGTATTTATAGCCACTCCCTACTGCTCAAATTACCACCTGAGCCCTACCTCCTGTCAGATCAGAGGTGGCATTAGATTCTCACAGCAGTGCAAATCCCATTGTGAACTGCACATTCAAAGGATCTAGGTTGTGCGCTCCTTATGATAATCTAATGCCTGATGATCTGTCACTGTCTCCCATCATCCTCAGATGGGACTGTCTAGTTGCAGAAAAACAAGCTCAGGGCTACCACTGATTCTACATTATGGTGAGCTGTGTAATTATTTCATTATCTATTACAAGGTAATAATAGAAATAAAGTGCACAATAAATGTAATGTGCTTAAATCGTTGCAAAACCATCCCCCCAGTCCACAGAAAAACTATCTTCCATGAAACTGGTCTCTGGTGCCAAAAAGACTGGGGACTGCTGGACTATACCATCTCTGTCACAACCACTCAACTTAGCCACTGTAGCCCTACAGCAGACACAGACGTTGAATATAAATATGTAAAGCACTAAACCTGGCTGGGTTCCAGCTAGATTTGCACATAAGCAATAGTTTGCCAACCAGATGAGTAGACAATAGGTCAGACCAGGTAATTAGAAGTGTGAACTGGGAAGAGTACTCATATTCAAAAGATATTTAGCAGGTATAATCCAGAAGTATTGGTAACTGAAAATGTGAGATTAGTGTCAAGGTGAAGAACTCTAAACCCTGACTTTAGTATTTTAGCAATTCACTGAATAGGAAAGGTAAGAAAACAAAAAAGTATTGGGTCACGGGAGGAAGGTCACATTCAGCTCACACTCCACTGGCCAAGCAAATCCCATGACTAAGGTGGAAGTCTGTGGGGCCAGGAAGAATTCTGCTCTTATAGGAAGGCACTCCTCTTATAGGAAGGAAGATTATAAGGTGCAGCCATATAATCTTCTTACAGGAAAGAATAATTACAGGTAGTGAATAATTAGGAAAATTACTATAATATACAGTTAAGTCCATCTGACTCTAAAGCTCTTGCCTAAATGCTGATGAGATTTGTTGGTTTTGGCACCAGTATAAATAAAGCATATTGGTATAGCCAATATACCTAAATACTCATATACCTCTAAATATACCTATCTCATATGGAAATATATGTATAGCCTATTACTTAGGTAACATCATTTAATATATTATTTGGTTTTGGAGGAAAAATGTTTTAAAATTAAATCTTTATTTGTACTAAAATAATACTCATATTACAAGGCTAATAAAAAATAACATTCCAGTCTCACCCTTCCTTACCCTTGATTCATGCATCGTAGCTATTTCTTTTTTATTTGTAAAAAAAAAAAAAAAAAGTTTACAGTGCTTTAATCAATTTCAGATGTTATCCATTCATTTCTTACTGTTGAAGATGAGGAAATAACTTTCCATTTAGCCTTACTATGCCTCAATTCCTTCACCTATAAAAAAAAGGGAAGATAATAGCACATACCTCATAAGATTATCATGAGGATCAATTGTGTGTGTTGCTTAAAATAATGCAAGACACATACTACACACTATTAATGATCATAACATCACCAAACAATGCTGACTCAAAAGAGTTATTTTCCTTTTTCTTTTGAGACAGAGTCTCGCTTGTCGCCCAGGTTGAAGTGCAGTGTTGCATTCACGGCTCTCTGCCCCTTTGAACTCCCAGGCTCAAAGGATCCTTTCACCTCAGCCTTCTGAGTAGCTGCGACTACCGGCACACACCACTACACCCAGATGATTTTTTAATTTTATTGCAGAGATGGGATCTCACTTTGTTGCCCAGGCTGGTCTCAAACTCCTGGGTTCAAGGGATCCTCTTGGCTTAGCCTCCCAAAGTGCTAGGATTACAGGTGTGAGCCACCATGCCCAACCAAAAGATCTTTTTAATCTGGAAATATATATATAGTACTGCATTTCTGGGGCAATTTTTATTTATTTATTTATTAAATTCTTCCTCTCCATGTATTTCCTTTTTCTGGAACATCTATTAGTTGGATATTACATTTCCTGCACGAACAGCACTCACTTTGTTTTCTTTTTTGTCATTCTTTTTTATACTACTTTTCTGGGAAATGGTCTCAAATTTATCTTCTAACCTTTCCCCTGAATTTATTTTAATTTCTATTTATGTATGCGTTTATTTTTGAGACAGGGTCCCGCTATGTCGCCCAGACTGGAGTGCAGTGGTGCAATCACGGCTCACTGCAACTTTTGACTTCCCAGGCTCAGAAGATCTCCCACCTCGACCTCCTAAGTAGCTGGGACTACAGGCACCCTCGACCTCCTAAGTAGCTGGGACTACAGGCACGCAACACCAAGTCCAGCTAATTGTTTTGTATTTTTTGTAGAGACAGGGTTTCACCATGTTGCCCAGACTAACCTTGAACTCCTGGGCTCAAGCGATCCACTTCAGCCTCCCAAAGTGCAGGGATTACAGGCGTGAACCACTGTACCCAGACACCACTGAATTTATTCTGATTATTTTTATTTTCAAGTCTTCTTACTTTCTCATCTATAGTCTATCTTTTAAGCATTCTTTTTTAATTTTTAAATTGACAGATAATATTCTATGTATTCAGTGTGTACAACATATTCTGAACTAAATCCAGCAAATTAACATATCCATTACCTCACATGGTTATTATTTGTGTGGTAAGAACACTTAATATCCACTTTCTTAGCAGTTTTCAAGAATACAACACACTGTTACTAACTATAGTCACCAATGTTATACAATAGATCTCCTGAAGATATCTGTCTTTTTATAGTATCCAGTTTTTTAAAGGTAGTAACTGTATCTTTAAAAACACTGTTCTTATGATTCCTGCATTGCTTCTTTTCTCTTTTCTTCTTTTTCTTTAGGTCTTAAATATTTGATGATCTTTAATTATCCATTTATAGTTAAGAGGCACTAACACACTGAATGCAAGCTCAGTGTGCAATGGGTGAAGCATTTTGAATAGTGGGCCTCACTACAGAGGCGTGGCCAGTCATTCACTTTTCAGTATCCTTAGGTTCTCTTTGGTTACTGTTTTGACAAAAAGAAATTCCAGTCTTCTGTTTGCAGATTATAAATCTGACCACCAGACTTTCACTTAATCCCCATTATTAGTGCAGCATCTCACCAGACTCTGATTTGTTTTTGGTCTTCCAGAATCCAGAACTTCTCTGGCTCAGCCTCTCCAGAGAGCAAGCTTCAATCCGGTCTTCTGTCAGAGGAAGATAAGGGTAACTATGTGGCTACATGGAATAAGGAAGATCTGGGGGTAGGTCTATTATCCCTTACACATATGCTCAAATAATCCTATCCTTAGTTCTTCCTCACTCCTACAGATACACCTGACACATCTAATTCCTGAGTCTTGCAGAAGTTAATCACATGGGTTTTACTTGTTTCCTACTGGCTTTCCCTATTGCAGAAACTTAGATTTTTACTTCCTTCATTTTCCAGCCTTCAGAATTGCATTGACAGCTCTCATTTACTGTAGTCTCTTCTTCCATTCTTTTAGTCCTTGCGGGCTGCCATGTTTTTTTCTTATTTATTGTACTTTTAAAGAGGTTTCAGGAGAGATTAGAGCATGTATTTGAACTAT
>NW_012113586.1:6802488-6804214 GCF_000951035.1 Colobus angolensis palliatus | reverse complement strand
CTCACACCTATAATCCCAGCACTTTGGGAGGCCAGGAAGGCAGAACTGCTTAAGCCTAGGAGTTGAAGACCAGCCTAGGCAACGTGGTGAGACCCTGTCTCTACAAAATATAAAATATTTTTTTAAATTTAGAAAACAATTTTAATTGTGAATATGTATACATTTACATTTTTGGTATACTACATTATTATTTTTCCTACTTTTTTCTATTGGTATAATTTTTAAAGTAGCTTTATTGAGGTACAATTTACATACTATTAAACTGACTCATTTTTACAGATTTAGTAAATAATTTAGATTTTTAGTACATTTGTAGAATTGTTCAATCATCATCACACTCAAGTTTTAGAACATTTCCATTACCCCAAAAAGTTCCTTTCTGCCGGTTTGCAGGAAAGCCCTGTTCCCCTCAATCTACAGGCAATCTTTGATCTGTTTTCTATTTCTATAGATTTCTAGAAATTTCATATAAACAATCACACAATATGTTGTGCTTAGCATAACATTTCTTATATTCATCCATGATGCAGTATGTATTAACAGTTTTTATTGCTGAATTGTATTTCATTGTATGACTGTAACACATTTGCTTATACCAGTTGATTCACCAGTTGATGGACACGTGGATTTTTCCTACTTCTGGCTATTAAGAACACTGCTGCTACTGCTGCTATGAATATTTGCAAGTATTTATGTTTTCACTTCTCTTGGATAGAAAATGTTAAATATAGTAGATACCCTAAATATAGGTAGATACCCTAGAAGTGGAAATGCTGGGTCATGTGAGAAGTATATACTTAACATTTTAAGAAACCACCAAACTGTTTTCCATTTTCCATGCCCACCAGCAGTGTAGAAGAGTTGTAGTTCCTCCATCACCTTGCCAACACTTGGTATCGTCAGTCTTTTTAGTTTTGTTCTAACAGATATATTAGAAATGTAGTTTATGTAAACCTTCCAACACTATTCTTTTTAAATTTGTTTTGAATATTCTACATCCTTCGTATTACATACATATATTTGAGAATTAGCTCATCAATCTCTACCAAAAACAAAAGTCTGCTGGAATTTTGAGTGGATTACATTGAATATATAGATACATTTGGAGAAAACTAACATTTTAACAATATTGAATCTTCCAGATTATGAAAATGAAAAGTTATTCCATTTATTTAGGCCTTTAATTTCTCTTAGCAATGTTTTATAGCTTTCCATGTATGGGTCTTACACTTTCTATGTCAAACATTCCTAAGAATTTTATTATTTGTTGCTATTATGAATAAATTTGTTTTCTTAATTTTATTTTTGAATTACCCATTGTTGGTATATAGAAATACAACTGATTTTTGTATACTGATCTTGTATTTGAAGACCTTGCCACATTCGTTACTGTAATTTTTTATATGAATTATTAGGATTTTCTAAACATGGGATTATGTTGTCATGAGTAAAGGCAGTTTTCATATTCCTTTCCATCTCAGTGCCTTTCATCTCTTTTCCTTTGCTTATTACATTGGTTAGGACTTCCAGGACAATGTTAAATAAAAATGGTAAGAGCAGATATCCTTGCTTTTTTCCTGATTTTAGGGGAAAACATTCAGTCTTTAACCATTAAGTGTGAAGTTTGTAGCAGGCTTTTCCTAGATAATCTTTAATAAGTTGAAGAAGTTCCCTTCTATTCCTAGTTTATCGTTAATGGGCATTGAATTTTTTTTTTTTTTTTTTT
>NW_012113586.1:6755386-6801168 GCF_000951035.1 Colobus angolensis palliatus | reverse complement strand
AGTGTAGTAGCTTATAAATAGCCCTCTTCTCAGTATTTGCCTCAAAGTATTTTGCACTTATTAGAAGGATTCTTTTTATTATTCTCACCCACTTCATCATAAATTCCATGAAAATAAAAATGGTTGGGCAGAGTGTCTCACACCTATAATCCCAGCACTTTGGGAGGCCAAGGTGGAAGCGTTGCTTGAGCTCAGGAATTCGAGACCAGCCTGGACAACATGACAAGACCTTGTCTCTACAAAAAATTTAAAAATTATCCAAGCCTGTTGGTGCATGCCTGTGGTCCCAGTTACTCAGGAGGCTAAGGTGGGAGAATCACTTGAGCCCAGGAGGTTGAGGCTGCAGTGGAGCGTGTGCATGCCACTGCACTCCAACCTGGGCAACAGGGCCAGACCCTGTCTCAGAAAATAAAAAAAATGATTGAATGTTTGTACTCACCATTATGTAGGCATAGCTAGTGTCTGACACATGGTAGGTAAGCAGTCAACAAATATTTGTTAAATAAATACGTAATGGATGCTTTCGTTTTATTTTTGGTATTTCTTTCCCTGTTTTACTTTGGTTGATTACTATTTTCTTTCTCTAGATTATTCAATATTAATATTATTCATTGTAAATCTTCCTTCCTAGTCAAACTAGACATTTTTTGTTAATATAGACATTAAGAATAATAAGTACGACTCTGGAAATATTCCATAATTTCATAATTTTATTATAATGTCTGTATTTTTATTTCTGTCTTTGAAAAACACACATACGATGTGACTCCTCTACTCAAAAACCATTAAAACCTTTCCATTTTCTACAGAATAGTATCTAAAGTTCTTAGTAAAGCAGTCAAGTAATCTCCAAATAGATTTATGGCCTATCACTCCATCTACGTACCTTATTCTCCAATCACATTGGGCTACTTACTTGCTGTTACTTTAAACAAGTCTTATACTTCTGTTTGTTAGTACTTTTCCTCTTGTGCTCAGCACCCAACAAAATGCCTTAAACATTGCAGTTCAATACTTATGGAAAAGTTCATAATATTTTTCATGATCCAAGTTAAGATTTTTAAAATTTATGTCTTTTATAATTCTGAATTATACTTTTACATATATAATTTTTAATTATATAACAGTACTGTGATATAATGTCAATATTTTTAATTTTTTTTTGCTTTTTTATTTGTTCTTTTTTGTTTGTTTTCAAAAAATTGTATTTGTGTCAATGTATTTTTAAATTTAGCATTAATTTTTTTGTATGCTATCCTTCAGTCATTTTTTAAGACTTAAGCATATTAAAAAGATATCTTGGCTTTTCTCCCATTACTATCAGACGGTGAAACCCATGAAGGCATCACATCTATCTTTTTCACTGTATTCTCAGCACCTAGTATAAGTGTGGCACATTAGTTGAGTAATTTTTTTTCCAGCTTTCTACTATCACACTGAAAGCTCAGTAAATGTTTATAGTTATTTTACATTTCATTCTTTCCACTGCTGCTAAATTTAGAAGCATACATTAAGGCATGATTAGGTAGTTTACCCTATGAGAAAACAATGAGTAAAAATATGCATGATGGATAGGGTCCAATTAACTATAGCAACAGACAGAGTTCTCAGTATGAATCAAGATGTTCTCAGAGTAGGAAACAAACACACTTCCTACCCTTAAGGCCTATGAACACACACAGGTTAACAAATAACTTTCATATGGTGCACTAAAAGGAAGGTATGTTTTAAATGGCATGGAAATAAGAGTGAAGGAAATCAGGCTGGGCGCAGTGGCTCACGCCTGTAATCCCAGCACTTTGGGAGGCCGAGGCAGGTGGATCACGAGGTCAGGAGATGGAGACTATCCTGGCCTACACAGTGAAACCCCATCTCTACTAAAAAAAAAATACAAAAAATTAGCCCGGCATGGTGGCGGGTGCCTATAGTCCCAGCTACTCAGGAGGCTAAGACAGGAGTATGGCATGAACTGGGGAGGTGGAGCTGCAAGTGAGCCGAGATCACACCACTGCACTCTGGCCAGGGTAACAAAGCGAGACTCTGTCTCAAAAAAAAAAAAAAAAAGAGTGAAGGAAATCTTTAAATTGGCTAGAAGGTTAGATCACAAGGCTAGAGATCACAAAACAAGATCAAACTCCACTTCTATGCTGTTTCCATTATACCATACTTACTATCAATGATGTTTAGCAGCTCACAAAAAAATAACGGGACAGGACTTAGAGAATTACAAAATAAAATCTGGGGACTTATTCATCCTAATCCCATCTCCCATTAATATAAATAATCAAGGACTATAGCAAATTGTGAAAAGTTAGTCAGTAACTTGTCATTCAAGTAGCTTTCTACTTGATTGGTCTATTTAACACAACAGATAATATTAAGTTGTATTCACCCAGTTTTTTTTTAAGTATTAATGAAGGGTCTGCAGCAAGACTTTTTAAAAGATAATCCAAAAACAAGAATCAGCTGGCATTTATCAGTACTTCCCAAGGAAGTGAGGCCCTGAATCCGTAAGATTTAAGTATTAAAGTTGCAGACAGTTACATTCTTTTGAGGACCAAGGATAGTTCTTTAGGCTTTTCCACATCTCAAGACTATCCAATTACATTTGGTTACCAAGCAACCATTCCATGACGAATTTGTACCAGCATCCCCAAATGGCTTAACCCCACAACTCTGACTTTGGAATATTAGAAGATGATTTAACCCTCTCCTCCCCTATTATAAGTTAATAAACTGGCATTCTGAATTATATATCAGTTTTTGGTCACTTGGTTAGTATAAAATAAGAATCCTCTCAGTTCTAAGAGCTGTGTAGAAAAAAGTTTAAGAACCTGAAAAACTTAAAACCATAGTCTAGGCCGGGCGTGGTGGCTCATGCCTGTAATCCCAGCACTTTGGGAGGCGGAGGCGGGCAGATCACAAGGTCAGGAGGTCGAGACCATCTTGGCTAACACGGTGAAACCCCATCTCTATTAAAAATACAAAAAAAAAAAAAAAACTTAGCCAGGTGTGGTGGTGGGCGCCTACTGTAGTCCCAGCGACTCAGGAGGTTGAGGCAGGAGAATGGCATGAACCCAGGAGGCGGAGCTTGCAGTGAGCCAAGATCATGCCACTGCACTCCAGCCTGGGCGACAGAGTGAGATTCCGTCTCAAAAACATAACAAAACAAACAAACAAAAACCCATACTCTAAGCTAGTGATTGAATAAAATGGGGGACCATACTCTGGATTCAGGCCACAAATGGATTGTATTTGGCTTGCAGAGGAGGAGGAGGAAGAAAAGGAAGAGTCTCTTAAAAATCTGACATAAAATGCACAATATATTTCATATAAAAATGTGTATTTCCAGCTTCTCTTGAAAAACCTGAAACTCTGGCAATATTTGGACCTGCACTGCCATGTAGTAAAAACTGGCCAGAGCTAAGTAACCCAGCCCTATTTACATGGTACATTTGCTCTCTAATTCATCACAGACCAACTCACCCCTTTCTGTTTTCCTGATAGTGAGGCCAAAAATCAAGTGTCACTTCTCAGTATGCTTGCATTGTTTTTCTTATAACCTTCAAAGATTAAAGAATGCCATACTGGTAGTTAAGTGAGGGTTTACCAGGTAAGTACAATTCCACTCTTCATATTAATGCAGTGAAACATAGGCAGAATCAAAGAAACCAATTTACCTTAATTTGAGTCTGTTCGATTGACTTTTCCCATATCTGCTGATCATAGGCTCCAATCTGAAAGAGGGAGTAGTGTATTTAAACGATGCAAAGGAAATCCTTACCTAAGTCAAGCCTCACAAAAGTCATGAGCCTATTAAGTATCAATATGCTATGTGGAAAATGTTTGTGCTACTCAGGAGTTAGAATAAATTAATACTTCCAAGGACTGTTTCTTTCAAATATCTAAAATAGCTGGACCTAAAAGTAAGTTCAAAAGCAATGCCCAAAATATTTCAAATTAAATATTACCTTAAAAGATATTTTCACTTCTCGGACGGGAATGGTGGCTAACGCCTGTAATTCTAGCACTTTGGGAGGTGGAGGTGGGTGGATCACCTGAGGTCAGCAGTTCGAGACCAGCCTGAACAACACGGTGAAACCCCGTCTCTACTAAAAGTACAAAAAATTAGCCAGGCGTGGTGGTGGGCGCCTGTGATCCCAGCTACCCCGGAGGCTGAGGCAGGAGAACAGCTTGAGCCCGGGAGGCGGATGTTGCAGTGAGCCGAGGTCGCGCCATTGCCCTCCAGCCTGGGCAACAAGAGCGAAACTCCGTCTCAAAAAAAAAAAAAAAAAAAATCCACTTATTAAGGAAAACAGCAATAGAAAAACTAGAGAGGAATAAAAGATAAGGAACAGCTCGATAAGACTGTTAATAGTATCAATCTGAGCTGTGCAGATGAAGGTTTCATGTCTTTTTTGTTTTTAAGCAGTTTGATCAGAAGCAAACTTTCAAAGCATTGCGGTGGCATTGTGTACGCAGCCTGGAGAAGGCAGGTGGCCTATAAACCTTATTCCAGGACCTGGAACCAGGTTTAAAAAACATAATGACCTTGTACATCTTTTTTTTTTCTTTTTTTTTTCCATTTATGTTGAAGTATACATGAACACCTGGCACTAGCAAACTCAGGGGAAAGTATATTATTTGTGAGAGCTTTTTGCAGGAAGAATGCGTTACAAATAAAAAATATATATATTGGTATTACCTTCTTTTGGTACCACGATATAGCATCTCTCTCATTTGAGGCCATCTGTGTCTCCAGCCAGAGAATGGGATTTCACTGAAAATGAAGGAAAACCAGTCGGTGAGTCCAGCTGCTGAAGGTTACTCTCCCAATTTGGGTAGGACTCGAAAACCGCTTCTCTCAGCCTCTCCATGAGCTGCTCTTTCTCCAGCTGTTTGCCAGGGAAAACACAACAAACACACAAAAACTGGCGCAGCGGCGACGGGCCAAGCCTCTGCAATATTTCGGGCGAGCGTGTTCGTGGGTGCGGGGGAGGGGCAGGGGCGGCCGCTGGAGTCGCCCGGCACCCGCCTCCTTCGCTCCCTGGCGTCCGGCTCTCACCTAGTGCCCGTTGCCCCGCGGGCCGGCGCCTGGGACCTTCGTCCTCAGTGCCCGGGGTCCCACCGTAAGGCCGGGGGCGAGGCGGCGGGCAGGGCAGGCCGCATCTTCCCACCTAGGCAGAGACGCCGGCGAGGCCGTTACCATGGAGACCGCGGAGGCCGCCCCAGCCTCGGAGGCAGCCGGCCGCCCAGAGCCCTAAGGGCGGCAAATCGATCGCCGGTCCGAGCCCGACTAGAGGGTCACGGACTGACCAGAAAATAAGCAGAGAATGGACTGGAAAATGAGGGGGATTAAAAGTAAAGGAGGTCTTCGCTAGGCCGCCAGTCGCCACGGCGACAGCAAAAGGCTTTGTGCCCAGCTGGAAAAGACAGGTGCAAAGGCCCGGGACCCCGAGAGCCCGGGAGCCCGAGAGCGGCCGCGGCGGCGGCAGCGCTAGTCTTTTCCGGTCCGGGCCGGGCGGCAGTGACTCAGCCGTCTCAGAGCTGGGCTAGAGCCGCTCAGCCGACCACCGGGCAGCCGCCTTCGGCTTCCGCTTTCCGGCTTTTGCCGCCGAGGTGGCTCCGCCCCTGGCCCGGGCCTTCCCGCCCCGCCTAGGTCCAGGCTCCGGGTCCAAGGGCCTGGGGAGCCGCGCGGCGATCGATGGCCAAGAGCAGCTCCTTCAGATCACCCTTCAGCCCTCCGCTTAAAAGTCACTTCCTCACAAACGACTCTCCCATCCAGCGGTCTAAAGGAGGTCGGTCCTGATACTCTAGTAGCTCCCGGCTCATGTCTTTGTGGCACTCATCTTCGTGTTTCATGGCTTAATCTCTGTTCCCCAGTGGGCTGTGGGCTCCATGAGGTCAGAGACTGGGTCCTGGCACGAGCATGACACTTAGGTTCCCAATGTTTGTTGAGTGAACGAATGAATGTTTATGTGAATTTACGCTGCCCTGGGAGGAAGGGCCAGGCTGCGGCTTAGTGACTCCCTTCCTCTCCCGCCCCTCAGCAGCTCTGGGTCTGGAGCTTTCTGGTGCTCAAAGGTAGGGGAAAAAGAGGGACAAGGATTGGGCAGTCACAGCTTTTTCCAAAATAGGGTAAATTTAGGTGGCGGCAGGAACACGTTAATTAGGGCCGATAGAGGTCAGGAGAAAGGAAAGAAAGGTTGAGCCCTAAAATGAATATTTAAGGATACATTAAAAGGATTTTTAAGCTGTTTTCCGTTTTTTTTTTTTTTTTTGGCCATTAATGGAACACTGTCCCCTTACAGTCATTCTCCCCACCTTATTTGAAGCTGTGTTCTTGCTGGCCCACAGCGTGTAGCATCTGGGTCAGAGAAAGCTAATGACAGATGATACCTTCCACTTAAGAAAGCCTAAAAGGTGCGGTTTTACAGACATTATTTCTTATCATCTATTGAGTGGGTACCAGGTGGAAGTTATCCCATTTCACGGATGAGGAAAATCGACTAAACCAAAATAACTCCCATAGTCCTAAGTTTTACAAATTATTTCACCCAGACTGGGCGCAGTGGCTCAAGCCTGCAATCCGGGCGCTTTGGGAGGCCAAGGCGGAAATGTCGCTTGAGCTCAGGAATTTGAGACCAGCCTTAGCAACATGGCCAGACCCCATCTCTTGAAAAAAAAAAAAAAAAATTAGCCGGAGATGGTGGCGCGCACCTGTAGTCCCACCTACTTCGAAGACTGAGGCGGGAGGATTCGTCTGAGCACAAGAGTTCGAGGCTGTAGTGAGCTATGATTGCGCCACTGCACTTCAGCCTAGGCAAGAGACTCTGTCTCAAAGTAAAAATTATTTTATCCTTTTTATATTGCACACATTGGCAGTGGTTTCCTTCTGCTTTTGCTCCTTGACAGCTTTTCCTTTCCTTAGTGCTAAACATTACAATTCTGTTGGGCTTCAAGACAAATGACCAACTTGAAAAAAAAGAAAGATAAATGACAAGTGAAAAACATCCAATTCTGCACACGTAAATATTTAACCTCAATTACATTAATAGCAAAAGTACTTTACTTCATTGTTTGAAACACAAAAGATTTTAGGGGGAGTGTGTGGAGGAACTAAATCAGGTAAGTAGTATTAGAGGATAGTGGTTAAGTAACAAACCATTTTTCAGGTGCCCTGTTGGAAACTATTCAGTGCTTCCTAAGGCTACCAGAGAACAAGGTATGAATCCTTGCTCCCAACCAATAATCTGTGATCTTAGGCAATTTATTCAACTAACAAGCCTGTTTTCTCACCTGTATTACGGAGATAGTTGCCTTCTTAAGGATGTGAGGATTAAATGAGATACCCTCATATAAACTTCCTGGCCCATGGCAGTTACTCAAAAAAGGTGAAGTCCCTTTCTTTTCCTTTCCTAATCAGAACCAAAGGCTATCAGTGCTTAGGAAAGGCACCTCAATTAAAGGTAAGTTCACACAAAAACTGATGAGGAAAGAAATCCATTTTGTGGTGTTGCATTAATACATCAATGAGGTAAAAGTCTATACGCCATCTTCATTAATACTCAATGCACTTTCAAGAAAATCCACATCACCAGAATACAAATTTAAGACTGTCCTTTTAAGTAGATACACACTAATTTAAGCAATTAAGAGGCATTAACTATTACAAATGCCAAGTGATTTTTTTCTTCTTCCCCCAAACTAATTGCATCTCAATATGGATGGAATTTTCCCCAGACATCTTTAGAAAGAAAAGTCGTAATATTTTCTAAAAAATTTTTTTGAAGTAGTAGGGGATAAAGTAGGTGAAGGATTCGTCCTCTAAAAATAGGTTCCAGGTATTTAGAACTCGCATATACTATGCATTTTGTGATGAAACACCAGTAAAGGACAAATCAGACTTTGTTTATTAAAAAAATACTTTACAGGAAAAAAAAAAAACTATGCATTCCATTGTCCTATTTTACAAAGAAATAGCTTAACAATTTAACACACTTAGACAGCTACAAAAAAGCACTGTGTTAAAAGGATTATTCACACAAATTTAGATTTAAGACTATTCATTAAAAACCTTTTTAAAACACTTGTTAATGTCAATAAACAAACTAAGGCCACACAACGCAAATAGTCCGCCAGGCAAATATACATTTCATCTATATGCAAAGACCTCTTAAATAAAAGCCACAGGAAAAAAAGTCTTAGCTGCCAATCAAAATGGAGTTTAGTCACAGAAAACACCATTACATGAAAATTTACAACATGTGATAGTAGTACATAAGTATTTCTTCAGAGAGAATTGAAAAGTGCTATATTTTAAGAGACAGTGGTCTCAACTACATGCACAAGTGGATCCTAAAAAATGTATGAAGAAAATGGAAGGCCATAATATTTATGGAGAGATACTTGCTTTTAAAGTAACAAACTTTCAAGACAAGGATAGGTCCCTTACGTGCTAAAGAAAAACATTTGTACTGTGCATTTCCTCTACTTGCATGGCCAATAAATACAGCTACAACCTGTTTGAAAAACAAAACAGCACAGATGTGAACCTCTGGCATGTGCTAGTGAAAGGTTCTTTTTTAAAAACCTGTAGCAATGATAAAAGATACAAAATTATCCTAAAGGCATAAATGCAAATAAATTTTTTATGGCAAATACAGATGAAAATATAATGGGCTAATATTAATGATTAAGAATATATTCACTAAGGGTTTTCATGGATTTGGGAGTCTTGTTCCTATATTAGCTTTCATTCTAGACAATATTTATATAAGGAAAGGCAATAAGCAAGTTTTTTCCAGTCATTAAGTGTGACTTTTATGCCTAGTAAGACTGATGCAAGACATCTTTTCCCAAAGTTTAGTAAAGAACTTTAATAAGCTCCTTTTTCCCCCCTATAAGAGCTTGTAATATCAGTCAACTGGTATTCCAACTGTCTCTTAGGGGAAAGGGCACTTTTCAAAAGTCTTTCACTAAAAAATAATAAAAGTACCAGTTAAACAAATTCTAAGTACTGAATAAGCAAATTAAAAGTACAATTAAACCTAGGAATCAATTTTTAGAGTTAAAACTTTGGAGGAGGGAACATACTATGTAGGTTTTTATTATTATTGCTTTATGAATTTGGGTTACCGCTTTGAATCATCCTACTCCTAGCATATCTTGGTACCGAGAATTACTTCTGGGGCAAGAGGAAGACTTTTATCCTTTTTAATGGGTACCATGAAATTATTCTACTTTACTAAGTTAGGAATACTCATTTATTGGGTCCTTTCCATAAGCACATTTAAAAACCATCCCTCTGCTCCACAAAATATTAAAACTTATAGCCACATTGTGCAAGTAATCTCAAGAGCTGGCACAACGGATAATATACCAAAAAGGAAGATCAGCTTAAATTTCAGTTACAACTTCACTCCCATCACTACTTTAACAAATCAGAAGACGCCAGATTGCTCCATGCCTCACTCCACCAAACCAAATAATTTAATGATTTAAAAAAATTGCAATCATTTGTATCACTAAACTAGGATACAGCTTTGAAACCAGTAAAAAACGCAAAACTTCTGCTTTTATATTCATCAGTCTTTAAAGCATGCTATTAAAATCTAATACTCACATAGGACATTCAGTTTTCAGATACATTACTAGCTAAATGTTTCTCTCCATTCTATTGCAATTCTAACATACAATGAATTTATTAGTACATGATTTTAAACATTTTTATTGTACTCTTAATGTGTTTATATTGGAGGTGAGGGTAGAATGTTTTATAAAAGGAAAATGGGGATTTGCTTTTGATTGTAGGTCTTTGCAGATCCGCTGGTTCCTGAGTGATAATACACAGTGCTGGCTGTCAGGAGACAGTCTCCTTGTTTATTAGCAATGACCAGCTTGGATGACAGATGGCATCTGCTGGATGGCAAGTGGGAGATGGGGAAATCGGATCTTGGAAGACAAGAAAAAATTAAAAAAATTTTTTTTGCTTTAACAGCCTTCTCTTCATGATTATTTTTAAAAGCAAATGTTGCCTGAGAAGAATTTTACTTTGCACAGCCTGGTAAAGCTCTTCTGGACAGAAAAATAAAAACAAGAAGTAACCCAAACCCACACACTTTGTGATTAAACCCCTCCCCAACAAAACAACAAAAAAACACCCTCAAAGGCAGGTCCTGTTAAAAACTAGTATTGATAAACTGGAATTTACCCTAGAATTTACACCTAAGATTTAAAAACACCCCTGCAATAATCACATTACCTTTCATACCATTCTAATTACCTTATTTACAAAGATAACTAAAGCCAACATCACTTCCAATTCATAAATGGTTTACATTGAAATGTATCCCTATTTGTCTTCATCCTTTGTAACAAATACATACATATACATATATATAAGGAATAATACAGATTCTAACTAATCACTGCAGTATTTGCTGATGGTTACTTTTCTATCTGTTTACACAGTGACCTCTATACTTTGCTAATATGCATTTAACTACACAACAATATTGCACAAAGTAATATTTATATAAGATTTAACCTATTTCAGAATATTTTAGAGAAAATTCATATTTGATATTTCAAAAGATGCAGCTAAGTTTTCATGGTGACAGACATAATAAAGCAGCATCTTGGTTTTTTTTTTTTTTTTCTGCCTATGTTAATGTAAATATTTCAAATCTTACCATCCAGGAAAAAAAAAAATCTCCAAATTGCACTGTAACCAGGGAGATACAAGAATCTGGTCTTAGGTGTGGGGAGTACTCTTCCTTTAATAAACAAAAGGCCTATTGTATTATTAACTAAGATAAAGTATAATGTGAATCATGTTAACATTCTAAAATAACAGAAAGTTAGGACCATACTAGCAATGTGAACTGTGCCTGTTTGAAAAGAAAATTTAAATACTCAGGCACTAAGCATTAGCCTGAAACTCTAGGATGAAGTCTAGTGCTGTATTCTTTGTTAGAAAATAGCAACACAGAGTAATAGTAAATAAACCCAGGTATTCACGAGTTAAAACTGTGAATTGAAGTGTCTCAGTAGTAGATACTTATCATGAAGAGGTTGATGCCAAGTGACAAGAATAGTTTATCATAAGATTGATGCTCAAAATATGACAGCCTCATCAGCAAGACTATTATTATTCTCTAAGTTTAATAGTTGTGATCAGTTTAGGAAGCCAAATTATCCCCACAAAATGTGAGGATGCCAGGAAGCAGAACAATAGAGTATCATGTCAACATTATCTCTTTTACCCAAAATATCTTCCATAGTTAGCATATATTCTAGAAGAGATTAATGAGCCATGGATAATGAATGACCAAGGACTATTCATCTTTAGATTTTTTTTTTTAATTGAAATATCCACTGGGCTTTAAATAACAGATACAAAAAAAAAGACAGTTTGGATCAGAAAGTGCTGTGCTTTCTCTTTTGTTAAGAAACCAGAGAGCCACTGAAATTTCCTTAGAAACTACTTGTTATTTGTGGTTAGAACTAAATAACTTACTTGCCCATGTACCAGATGCAGGAATTCTTTCCTGCAACCTATGCCATTTTTACTGTAGAAATTGAACCTGTGCCATAAAGACACAAATACTAAACCATAAATCTGATTTATCCATAAAAACAGCAAATACGGCAAGAGACAAGGCAAGATAAAATTAAGGGAAGTGAATAATTTACCAAATAAGAATCTGTTATTCCAGAGAATTCTCATTTTGATTTGAAGAAGAGATTGAATTGTTACCTCACACCTTAAAACAGAAAGTAGCAGCAGACCCACTATTACATACTGTACTAACGGGATAAGATACAACTCTTAACTTTGCATAATCTGTGTAAAAAAGATATGCTTGACATTTGTGGAATGTCATTTCTCTTTATAGAATTATAGGCAAGATTTCTCCAATAAAACTTAACTTAAGCCAGTTATAAAACTATAACTTCACATCAAAATTTAAAAAAGTTAAAAAATGTGTTTGAATATGTACATATCACACAGAAGTGGTTGAATGTTCTTGCAGATTGTGTTGCTGGTCAGAGTCCAGTCTACTTTCCACTTTTAAAACTGGAATAGGCTGAGTCTTCTGATCTTGCTGTAGATTAAGTTCTGATGCAGGTGGGAAGGATGATGAAGCAGTTGTCAACAGCTGAATCTCTGTGCATGTTTCTTCAGATTCAGTCTTTATCCTCACACATTGGGAGTCAACTTCTAATTCTCGCTTTCCAGTTAAACCACAGTCCATGTTAGAATTGCTTTCTGTGTTTTGAGTGGCTTCCACAACAGGATGGTACTGTTTAAGCCTTATATGCCAGGCTAAGCTGCACACTGCCGAAACTGTTTTGAACTGATGAATGACATTTCTAGGGATGAAGTAGATATCATTGTCGCAAAGCTGAATTCTAGCGTAACGAATGCCTTCCCGCCTCATTTGGTTTAGTTTAGCTTCATCTACCCATTGTACGCACTGAAGAAAGAAAAAAGTTACGTGAGACTTTAAAATATGTAATAATTTAGTCAAATGAAATATAATTAGCAAAGGAAAACAGTAGAAACAAAATGTGTTATAACAACAATCAAATTAAAATTAAGCAACACTAAATGATAGGTAACTTTCTAAAAATTTTTGTAATGCTTGGGAAATTCTTTTCCTCCTATTTTACTACCTCTTTAGTAACAAAGTACAGGTTAAAATCAGGATGGCCTAGAGAATCATTTAAGTATTTCAAAGTACAGCTAAGTACCAATATTCTTTACCACACATAAAGGCAACATGTTTTCTTTTCTTTTAGTGTGTCTTTCAGCCTTCTGCAGTTGAGGGGACACAGTGCAATGGGGTTAACAAGTGAGACAGCTCATGGCCATAACTGAGCCACCTGGGACCTCTAACCATCCCAGGCCCACCTGGTATCCCAAAGATTGAAGTGATTTCAAGCATTCTGCTGGGGAAGCTCTGTTTAAATGATTCTCAGCACCACCCCCACCCCAGTCTTTAATAGTAATAAAATTAAACTCACTATCCCACATATCAGACTGCAAAATAAAATTCAAAATAAAATGGGTATAGATATTTCCAGTATCTCAAATGGTAATAAAAAATAAGTTTTTACCTGGGAAACTGGAGGTTCATGAAGATCTAACTGAAGTCTCTGTACAACATCAGTAAAATCCTCAGCATGAAAACAAATCACATCTTTGGTTATGCGAGGTTGGTCACTCCTAGATTAACAAAATTAAGTTTTAGAGACAAACATCTCATAATGAAAAATGATGAAATTAAGTTTTAGAGACAAACTAATAAAATTAAGTTTTAGAGACAAACATCTCACAATGAAAAAATTTCAGTTGTTTTGTTCTTGGAAATGCTTCTACTAGCAGAGAAATAGATGCATAGTTTCTAAGGACTAGGTATACAATTTTTTTTAAATTTGAAAAAAGCCTAAAACTTAAGCCATAAAAATCAGATTTGCTGTTGTAAAATTAAAACAAAAATGGCTAAAAAGAATAGTTTTATTCTAAACTAGTTGCATTTGTGGTCCTCTCACCACTTTGTATCTCTACGTCCTGAGCTTTGTTAAAAATGGGCCCCAACAGAATGTAAAATGGTTTAGCCACTATGGACAACAGTCTGGCAGTTTCTCAAAACGTTACAAATAGAACTACCATATAATCCAGCAACTTCACTCCTGGGTGTATACCCAAAATAATTGAATGCATGGACATGAAGAGCTATGTATACACCCATGTTCACACCAGCATTATTCACAAAAGCGAAAAGGTGGAAGCAACCCAAGCGCCCACTGATGGAAAAACTGATTAACAACATGTGGTATATACATATGATGAATTATCATTCAGCCTAAAAAAGGAAGGAGATTCTGACGCTTGCTACAACAGGGATGAACCTTGAGGACAATGCTAAGAGAAATAAGCCAGTCACAAAAAGATAAACACTGTATGATTCCGTCTATATGAGGTATGTAAAGTAGTCAAATTCATAGAAACAAAAAGTAGAATGATGGTTACCAGAGCCTGGGGGTGAGAATAAGAGAGAAATTGTTCAGTGAGTACAGAGTTACAGCCTTGCAAGATGAAAAGGTTCTGAAGCTCTGTTTCATAACAATGTAATTATGCTTAACTCTACTATGTACATTTAAAAATGGTTAAGATGGCAAACTGTATGTGTATTTTACCACAATTTAAAAACTAGTCCTAAACCTTTTAAATAGAGTCCCCATTGTCTTATACAATATTAACCAACCTTGCAGTTGAGTTCAATTAACTCACCATTCACCAAATTGTACAGCTTTCAAAACTCCAACAGCAGCCGTACTCTGCCAGTCAAACCCCTGACCTACATGATCAGCATGAGCTCTAGTCCTATCTTCAAAGAGGACTTCGCGGGGTTCACTGGTCCGAGGTAGGTACTGGAGATTTTTTATTTCATTCATTGATCTAGAGTTGATTTGGTTGTTAAACAAAGGGTAAGCAAGGAAGAAAGAGACCAAAAAAAGAAAAAAATTAATTAATACCAGTAAGACAAAAAAGTCTGCTAAAATACCAGATTTAAATAACATGAGGACTGAGAAGGGTTCAATGATTATGATCATTAGCATTTAACACACTATATTATAATGCTTAATGTAATTACCTTCCTCTCCCTGTGTGCCATAATAAAGCTGAAAATATTATCTTAGATTAGGCTCAAATGTAGTGCTTCTGTCTAGCAACAGAAAATAAAAGTCAAAGTTTAAGGCTCCTTTACCCTCAATCATCTTATTTCCAACTCTCAAAATATGCTACTAGTGAGGCTGCCCTCATACAGTTAACAAAAATTCTGGACGGAAATATAGCTATAATTAAGTGTTAATCAGGCTGCACTTAGACCCACTTTCTTATAACTACAAGTCAGGTAACACTAGATACTGACCATCTGCATCCCCATTGTTCCTACAGATAGGATTTCTTGAAGTGGGAAACCTTTTTGTAAAAAAAAAAATATATATATATATATATATATACACACACACACACATATATGTACTTTTTTTTAAAAAAAGAATTCTACTATTAGCATCATAAGGCTTTTGTTTAAGATAGAATCTCCCATGCTAAGAATGGCTTAAGCAGATCCTGAATTCTGGCCAAACAGCTGCTGCCAACCAATTTAAAGACCCCCACAGAAAAACCTAATCAGCATGAGAATAGTTTATTCATCTCTTTGTCCATGACTTCACTTTGTACTCTCAGACCAATGAACATCTCCACACATCAGCCCATTCCAAAACCTCTAAAAACCCTAACCCCCAAACTCCTCAGGGAGACAGATCTGAGATTTCCTCCCATCTCCTCTTTTAGTGGCCCTACAATTAAACAACTTTCTCTGTTGCAATCTGGTGTTTTGGTGTACTGACTTGCCATGTGCATCAGGCAATGAACCTATTATAGTTAGAGTTCTGATTCAAGATTGCAAACTAGGCATCCATGTTATCTCCTTCTACATTAAAATGAAAGTAAAAGTCTTCAAACTAATAATAGGGGAAGTGGGGATTAGATGGGAGAATGGATTAGAGTACAGATGAAACAGAATTAGCCATGAGTTGACAGCTGTTGATTGTATATTAAACACACAGCAGTTTATTGTATTATTTTCTGCTTTCTTATGTGCTCAAGAATTTCTAAGTATAATAATCTAAAGATGATAGTGAATAAGTGATGAAGGAAATGAATTAATGAATGAGCAATATCAGCAAACTTTTACAAGATGGAAAATGATCATAGTACCTGAGACTAATAAAACTGAGCAGAGAAAGCCACAGGCATAGAATACATAAAAAGAGATCAGCAGGCAAAAGGCAGGAGACCTGCCCAACAGACCTTGGAAAAGCCTGAGTCCAAAAAGAAGCCAGGCATAATAATGATGAACAGAAATGAAGTAAGGCTGAGAAAAGGGGAATTAAAGTGAAATTCTGCAAATAAACAAGTCATCCCTGCAGGAAAAAATGTAGACAGGCATTTTGCCCCACATGAAGTAGACTATGGCTACCCACCCAACATCCATTCCTCCCCTTTAATTCCCTGACAGAACCCTGATTTTCATTAGGCATCTCATCCTGCCCTGTATGTGACCTCATTCACAAGCTCCAGAGTTAATTTCTGATGAGTCCTGGTAAATTATGGTAGGCTCATTTCCCCTGACAGTGACTGATTTAGGAACAGACATGAACAGATTCTGTCTAATAGTATGAAAGGAAATATGCTGAAGAGACTTCTGGGAAGTTTCCTAGCTCCTAAGAAAGTACAAGAAAAGATACTATCTTCTTCTATTAGATATAGCCAGATTCAGATATGATGTCTAGAACTGCCTCAGCCATCTAGCAGCTATAAAGGGAGCTAGTGCAAGTGCAAAGCCTAGGCCAAGAGAATGTTAGAACAGAGAAAAGGAAAGAATCTGGTCCCCTGATGACAGCATTGACACACTGACCATATGGTGTCTAGAACCAACCTCTCTGGACTTCTCGATATACAAGACAGACATTTTATTTTATAAACAAGTTTGAATCAAAATTTTTGTTGCTTATAGCGAAAAACATCCTGATAAACTTTCAGCCAGAAAAACTGCACATTCTCTAAACACATGGAAATTGCCACAAAAATAGAACATAATCCTCTGATATTTGGGCATATCATTTAGTGTCCATTTCTATGCCTGTTCACTCTAAGTTGACAACCGACAATTGTCTACCTGTTGACAAGACTCACCAAAATATAAATAGAACTCGCAATGAACCCAATGCTTTATTTTAAAATATGAATGGGTCAACCAAGAATCACCAGCTATCTGAAGACAGCAACCTGACAGAGAAAAACCAAAATGAACAATGCTAAAATTTTAAATACCAAAGAAAGGTTAGAAGACAAATGTCCAGTAAATGTCTCAGAATCAAAAGCAAAAAGAGGAAATATGAGGACAATCAAACCAGGAGATCTATTATTCAACCAATAGTAGTTTCAGAAAGAAATAAGAGAAAATAAAGAAGAAACTGCCAAAGCAATTAGGTAAGAAAAATTATCAGAAAGGAAAGGAGACATGAATCTTTCAATTTAAGGTGACTACTAAACAACAAAAAGTATAATTAAAAAATAAGAATGAAAGACTCAAGACGTAACACTGTGAAATTTCAGACTGCTGATGATAGACAATGCTATAAGCTTGCAGACAAGAAAAAAATAGGCTACCTACAAAAGAATAAAAATTACACTAGCATTAGGACTTCTCATAAATAATATTAGATGCCAGAAGACAATAGAGCACTGCTAACAATACTAAGAGACAACACAACTTCTGGACTTCAGCTAAACTATAAATCATGTTTATTAACAGAAAAAGAAATTTTCAGACATATAATGACTCAGAATACCTCCTTTTTGTTAGACTATTCCTTGAGAATGTGTTTAAGCAAGAGAAGGAAATAAATCTAGGAAAACAACCACCATAGGTTAATGCAGAAAAGCATTAAATACGAAGTCCTAGGTGGATAACTGAAATAAGCCTTCTATAGGCAGAACACAGAGTTCCAAAAGATTTTATAAAAAAACTGACATGTTACAGCAGAGAGTACGAAAAAAAATTCTGAAAGGCATGAGGATATGATAAAAGAACAGAATGCTAGGTAACTACCAACAGCAATGCCCTCTCAAAAAAAAAAAAAGGGTTATAAAAGAAAGCTATAGTCAGACAGATGACAAAGTCAGCGTGGTTCTGGAAGAAAGTAGTGTATCTTAACGCTAACCCTGTAAGCAGTAAGGAGAATGGGAGCAATAAATAAAAAGATGTAAAGCAATAAAGAGAACAGAAGATATTTAGGATGGTCAAGAAAAGTTTATTATGTTCCTACCTCCAAAAAAAGAAAAAGAGGGTAATCAGAAACTGCAGGAAAAACAGAACACTTTTTTACGTTCTTACCTCAAAAAACAGGGCAATCAGAAACTGCAGGAAAAACAGAAGACTTTTTTTTTTTAAAGAAGTTATGATACCAAATATAAAACTTTCAAAAAATGTGACATGGTTTTAAGTACATAGGTGAAATAGAGAAAAGAAAGAGGCTTTTGCATATTCTTCCTTTGAGTGATGACATAACATTGAAACCTTAGAATATGAATTAATAACTTACTAGCTGGGTCTGCAGTAAACACAGCTAGCCATAAAATTTTAGAATCCACTTATTGACAAGGCATGTAAGACCTAATGATAATTTTAAAACAGAATATGAATTAACCCCAGCAATGTGTAGGGACAGCTGACTGAAAGAAGAAATGAGGAAGAGGATAAAGTAGGGGTCATTTAACTATTCAGAGAACAGGAAGAGGAAGGAATACCTGCTATCATACCAAAAAATCAAAACCTGTATGAAAACACGACATGTACATCATACATATATACAACTATTATATACACAAGATTAAAAAAATTTTTAATTAAAAAAAAACCCTGCCAAAGCCTTTTTAAAAAAGTATTATAAACAAATGGGTTTTGCCTCTCGTAAAAATATATTTGCCTCTGGGAAGGAAAAGTGGGCAGGATTTTCCATTATTAAGTCCTGCTGTATTATCTGATATTTAAAAACCTCTGTACACATATTTCTTTAACTTCAGAGTTCATAAATCCAAAGATAAGCTTCAGTAACAGTGTCCTTGGTAACTGAACAGCTTCTCACATCGATTCCATCACTTTCTGCAACAAGAAGTTTTCACTAACACAAAAAGATGGACATTAGCATTTACATTTTGATTCATTCAATTCTAATTCAAAATGCTTTTGAATGCCTCACTTAAGAATATTTAATCCCAATAGAAATAAAATTTGATGGCACTTCAGATGAATTATTAAATAAATGGTGTTGGTACAGCTGCCTAACTACTTGGAAAAAATGTAAATCTCTTCCTCTATACTGAAGCCAATTCCAGGTAGATTAAATATGTAAATACTGAAATCACAGAAGTACTAAGAGAAAATGTCGGTGAGTATTTTATAACACTGAATAAGAGAAGGCTCTTCTAAGCCTACTGCTAAAGGAGAAACTTCAAAAGGAAAGATAGATCATATAAACAAAAACTTCTGTGAGTAAAGAAAAAAAAATACTGAAGCTGAAAGAGAAAAACTTGGAACAGAAGGGAAAAAAAACTTAATAGTCATAATATATATGGGATTTTTACAAAAGAAAAACACCAAAATAGAAATATATATAAAGGAAATTGAAAGGAAATCACCAAAGACAAAATAAGAAACCCCTCAAAAAATAGCAAATTAAAATGAGACATTTTGGGGTTGGGCGTGGTGGCTCATGCCTGAAATCCCAGCACTTTGGCAGGCCGAAGTGGCCAGATCCCTTGAGGCCAGGTGTTTGGGACCAGCCTGGCCAATATGGCAAAACCCCTCTTTACTAAATATACAAAAATTAGCCAATCATGGTGGCGCACGCCAGTAATCCCAGCTACTTGGGAGGCTGAGGCATGAGAATCACTTGAACCCGGGAGGCAGAGGTTGTAGTGAGCAAGATCGCACCACTGCACTCCAGACAAGAGCAAGACTCTGTCTAATAAAATTTTTTTAAATAAAATAAAATGAGACATTTTTATCCAATCAGATCAATATAGTTAAAAATGTTAGTGGAGAGTATAAGAAAAAGGGGAACTGTATTATTATATGAGTGGGTGTATAAATTGGTGTATTTCTGGAAGTCCATTAGAAATGTGTATACTTTGAGCCTTTAGGAATTTTTACTAAGAATATAAACACACATGGCCGAGCGCAGTGGCTCACGCCTGTAATCCCAACACTTGGGGAGGCCAAGGTGGAAGGATCACGTCAAGAGATTGAGACCATCCCGGCCAACATGGTGAAACCCCGTCTCTACTAAAAATACAAAAAGTAGCTGGGCGTGGTGGTGCATGCCTGTAGTCCCAGCTACTCAGGAGGCTGAGGCAGGAGAATCACTTGAACCCGGGAGGCGGAGGCTGCAGTGAGCTGAGATGGCGCCACTGCACTCCAGCCTGGCAACAGAGTGAGACTCTGTCTCAAAAAATATTAAAAAAAAAAAAGAAAAGAAACACACATATGCACAAACATACGTATCTACCAAACATCCATCCACATACAATCAGTGGTACGCTCTATATATGTTACCTCTGGCTTGAGGTGATTTTAGCTGATTTCTATGGATAAATACACCTAACACAATTTCCAGTTACTAATGTGACATCACACGATGTGGAATTAGAAAGTGATGCTCATGATGGCCTTTGTGAACAGGTACAAACTGGCTCCAGCACACCAGTATCATGTTTTGAAAATACTGTTTACATTGAAAACCTGGGAAAACATTACACTAATAAAGAGTTGGTAAGGGTCAAGGCGGAAGGATTGTGTGAGCTCAGGAGTTCAAGACCAGCCCAGGCAACACAGTGAGGCCTACAATTAAAATTAAAAACAACAACAACAACAAAAAACAACTAGCCAGGCATGGTGGCAGGCACCTGTAGTCCCAGATACTTGGGGGGCTGAAGTGGTAGGATCACTTGAGCCTGGGAGGTAGGCTACAGTGAGCCCTGATCAAGTCACTGCACTCCAGCCTGGGTGACAGAGTAAGACCCTGTCTCAAAGAAAAAAACAAAAACAAAACCAAGAGTTGGTTAAACAAATCTTGATACAACCATACAGTAAACTACACAGTTGTTTAGAAATGATACAGCTGCATCTTGATACAACGCATAAGCCTAAGGGAAAAAAAATTCCCAAGTTTTAAAGTAAACATCACACAAACAATGGATTTTTGTAAAAAGATTATTTATTTATATATAATTTGAAAGGTTAATATGCCTAAATGGTGGCTTTCTGCCTTCTTTTTTTTTTTTTTTGGAGACAAAGAAGCTCTTATCCCCCAGGCTGGAGTGCAATGGCACAATCTCAGCTCACTGCAACCTCCACCTCCCGGGTTCAAGCAATTCTCCTGCCTCAGCCTCCCGAGTAGCTGGGATTACAGGCGGCTGCCACCATGCCCACCTAATTTTTGTATTTTTAGTAGAGATGGGATTTCACCATGTTGGTCAGGCTGGTCTCGAACTCCTGACCTCAGGTGATAGGCCTGCCTTGGCCTCCCAAAGTGCTGGGATTACAGGTGTGAGCTACCACACCCGGCCTGCCTTCTTTCTACTCTTCCTTTTTTTTTCCCTTTTTGAAATGGAGTCTTGCTCTGTCACCCAGGCTGGAGTGCAGAGGCACCATCTCAGCTCACTGCAACCTCGCTGTAACCTCGGCCTCCCGAGTTCAAGCAATTCTCATGCTTCAACCACCTCAATAACTAGGATTACAGGAGCGTGCCACCATGCTAATTTTTGTATTTTTACTAGAGACAGGGTTTTGTCATGTTGTCCAGGCTGGTCTTGAACTCCTGGACTCAAGCAATCTGCCCACCTCAGCATCCCAAAGTGCTGGGATTACAGGTGTGAGCCACTGCGCCTGCCCTCTTTTTACTCTTTCCTATTACTTTTTTCAGTAATAGGATGGTGATTTTTTGGGGGAAGATTACAGAACAAAAAATGTATATAGTATTTAACAATTTAGTAAGATTTCAAGATTCGTCATCATCCTGCAACAAAAACTGCTATAATCTAACAATGCGCAGAACTTTCAAATAACTCCTGGGTTTTTATCATCCCACCACCCTGCATTCGTACATAATTTTCTCAAAGTATTTTCATGCATTTCAAGTACCTAAGATTATTCCATACTTAGCTCAAGTATCATTCTCCTATGAGTCTTAAGTTAAGGTTTAGATTAGTTCATTAAAACTCACTTCTGGGCACTTATTTTGAATTGCTATTTTCATAGTCTAAGCAGGTATAAATCATTTTCGGTCTCATTAAATTAGATTTTTCAAAGTACTAGAGAGTGAGTTAATCTACATTTGTCTTAAGAGTCTGAAACACAAAACATGTTAGCACAATATGAATTACTGAGGCTCGGTACTACGGTACATTACTGGTTTCATGTAGCAAATACTGGTTACCTAGTATATGTCATGACGACAAAGATGAATAAAATAGTCCCTGTCTTGCCAAAGCACACCTCAAATATTAGTAAAAAATAAAAACAGGTAAACAGAACTTTAATGAACAGAACACTGTAGCAAAGTTACCTAAGGGAGGAAAGAAAAACTTCACAAAGGAGGTGACATCCAAATTAAGTTTTGTTTGGTTTTGGTTTTGGTTTGAGACAGGATCTTGTTGTGGAGTCCTGGGCTCAAGTGATCCTCCTACTTCAGCCTACCAGGTAGCTAGGACTAAAGGCATATGACACTGTACTGAGCTCAAGCTAAGTTTTGAAAATGTATTAAGTTTGCTGTGGGATGGTAACCCCAACACTTTGGGAGGCTGAGGCAGGAGGATCATCTGAGGCCAGGAGTTCAAAGCCACCCTAGGCAATATGATGAGACCCCCATCTCTACAAAAATAAAATACACAAAACATTTTTTGAATCAGATGGGCATGGTAGCGCACACCTATAGCCACAGCTACTTGGGAGGCTCTCCTGAGCTCAAAAGTTCAAGAATACAGTGAGCTATGATTGTACCACTGCACTCTAGCTCTGGGCAACAGAGTAAGACCCTATCTCAAGAAAAAAAAAAAAAAAAAAAAAAAACATAGTGCAAAAGCAAAGCGTTATGATAGACTATGGTTTGGAAAGTGAATTCAGTATGGCCGGAGAAGACTAAAACCAGATACGTCTAGAAGAGGTACAGCTGACCAGATTATGAAAGATCCTTGTAAACCACACTAAGGGATTTGATCTTTTATCCTGCAGGCAGTTAGAGCACAGGTTTTTAAAAAATAAGCAAAAATTAAATTTGTGTTTTAGAAAAATGCCTCACTGTGATAACTGTGTGATGATTGAACTGAAACGAGGAACTGACAACTAAAATATTTACTTAAGGGAGCCCAAGACAAATGGTTTTCAAACTGTGCTCATTTTTATAAGCAACCAACTAAAAAAAAGTAGTTTTGTTTACTTGAAGAAAAGAAATATTTACCGTCGTCTTTTGAAGGGTGACTTTGGCATATCTGCTGTAGGGATCATCTGTTCTCCTGGCCTTACCCACATTATAGGTCCATCATCACTCTGGGACCTACACTGGAGTCGGAGGCTGGAAAGTGTACCCCAGGGCAAAGTCATCTAGAAATCAGACAGATTAGTCACATTAAAAAATCGTTTCAGTGATTTATAAGTTAATCCCCTCACCCAAATAAAAGTTCTAAGAAGACTTTTTTATAACTGTATATAAAGAAACAAATGCTACATAGTAATTTATATTAAAAAGAATAATTGAATTTAAGTACTTTATACCAATATTATTATATCTAAACATTTCTATGCAAAACACTGGATAAATTTAATTTCAATAGGCAATATTAGCTTAATACTCTTCAACATATAAAGGGCCCACTTAAGTAAAGATCAAAACTTTAATAATCTTAATTAACACTCACTTTCAGAAATGGTGATTCTTCTAACATATCAAGGAACTCTGGGAAATAATCACCAACTTCTTCATCTACTGCTCCAACAAGACTTATCTGCCGCATAGGACCTGCTCGGTAGGTGCCACAGCAGTATGTCCTGTTGACCTAAGATAAAATGAAAGGGGGAAAAATGGACTGAGGCACAACTATAATATAATTAAAGAATTAAAATAGGTTATTGTTTCCAATGTTGCCATTTCTTCTACAAACTAAGAACTGAATGGTCAATACCTTGAAAAAAGTCAGAGAGGCACCCAAGCACACTGACAAATACACTAATACATTTGCCACAAGCAAATTTCAATGTGTGAGTTAGCCTGAACATCTCAAAGAAATATTGAAGACATTAAGATCTATTTAGTACTTAAACTTCTCTAAAAATGATTTTTTTAACTTTGTAATATTTTAAGTATTTTAGAGTGTGATTTTTTGTTTAAGAAAAAAAACATGTAAAAGTAAAATCATCAGGGCAGGGAGAAAAAAAGACCATGGTCAGATTAATCTTCCATGTTCATTTTGTACTCCCTAGCTTCAAAGTCTTCACTTTAGCCCAGATATCAGGATACCGGGCTCACTGTTACCAAGACAGACCAATCTTTTTTTTTTTTTTTTTTTTGAGACGGAGTTTCACTCTTTGTCCCACAGGCTGGAGTGCAATGGCGTGATCTTGACTCACTGCAACCTCCACCTCCCGGGTTCAAGCGATTCTCCTCCCTCAGCCTCCCAAGTAGCTGGAATTACAGGTGTGCGCCACCATGCCTGGCTAATTCTTGTATTTTTTTAGTAGAGACAGGCTTTCACCACGTTGGCCAGGCTGACTTCAACTGATCCACCTGCCTTGGCCTCCCAAAGTTCTAAGAATACAGGTGTGAGCCACCACGCCTGGCCCCAATCTTTTTTCTCTACTCAACTTACAACATACTTATTTCTACCTCCAGTGATTTTTCTCTTGAATTTGGCCAGTCTGGAATGTCCTCTTTTCTGTCAACCCAAATCGTATCCATCTTTCAAAGAGCAGTTCAAAAGCTCTTTTTTTTTCCAGAAGTCTTTCTGGTCATACTCCATGATCTCTCCCTTCTCTGAAGTCTAATGGGCAACATACATTTTCACTGTATCAACTCTCTAGTGAATTGAGGGCATATCCTATACAAATATGTAGCCCAGAGCATCCTATCTAGCATTTGAATGGAATCTATCAATTAATTCCATACAATCTGATACTATTCCTCTAGTCATTTCATGTATGTTCTTATCTTATGTAACCTCCAATTCAGAGTTTCTCAAGGATAGAGACGGATCCTGTACATAGCAATGGACTAGACTAGAAATGCTGCATTTAACCAGAATTTCCACTTCAGATCAGTTACCTAGCATTTTCTACCTCTGTTAAAATGCAGATTAAATTTAAAAGCCTAACATACAGCTGTGCCTTTATATAAAATGGCTCTTTATTGAACATTAAAAAAAATTTAAAGAATCTACCATAATGTTTTAAATACCACCTATTTTGCCTTAATAGGAAACAGTCTACATAAACGACCATCTAGGATATCTTACCACAATTCTTCACCATTTGTTCTTCAGCAGCGTTTTTAGAATCAATTTTTTTTCCATAGACAATTTAACATCACCCACACATGTATACACAGAAAAAAAGGCCGTAGATCTTGTTCTCAAATAGCAGGGGTGAAGATTTCTTAATTCCTTACAAATCCTCCCCTCAAGATCACTTCAGATGATTCTTAAGCAGCAGCCACCCAGGCCAGAATTACTTTATGTATATTCATATGAATTACTTTCCGTAATTTTTGTATGATCATCATGCTATAAAATGCCAGGGGTGGCAGCATGGAACAAAGGCTCACCATGGGATATAGAGATAAGGAAGGGGAAGAAAGGGAAGTCTTTTAAAATCATTTTTCTAACCTTTCTTTTTTTTTGAGATGGAGTCTTGCTGTGTCGCCCAGGCTGGAGTGCAGTGGCGCGATCTCGGCTCACTGCAAGCTCCACCTCCCGGGTTCACGCCATTCTCCCGCCTCAGCCTCCGAGTAGCTGGGACTACAGGCGCCCACCACCACGCCTGGCTAGTTTTTTGTATTTTTAGTAGAGACGGGGTTTCACCATGTTAGCCAGGATGGTCTTGATCTCCTGACCTCGTGATCCACCCGCCTCGGCCTCCCAAAGTGCTGGGATTACAGGCTTGAGCCACCGCGCCCGGCCCCTAACCTTTCTAAGTACTCTAAAACAACTAAAGTAGATTTAACCTTCAGCAACATTTCTAGGAATCATATGCTTTTAGGGGTAATAAGAAATATCAGTCTCGGCCAGGCATGGTAGCTCATGCCTGTAATCCTAGCACTTTGGGAGGCCGAAGCGGATGGATCACGAGGTCAGGAGTTCAAGACCAGCCTGGCCAAGATGGTGAAACCCCGTTTCTACTAAAAATGCAAGAATTAGCTGGGCATGGTGGTACATGCCTGTAGTCCCAGTTACTCGGGAGGCTGAGGCAGAGAACTGCTTGAACACGGGAGGTGGAGGTTGCAGCAAGCCAAGATCGCGACACTGCACTCTAGCCTGGGCGACAGAGCAAGACTCCATCTCAAAAAAAAAAAAAAAGAAGTATCAGTCTCCCCCAAACACCTCTCCCAATTATTCCCAGTCTCAGAAATTCCTTTCCTAAGAAAGGCTTTTACTCTATACAGGCATTTTATGGGACAAATGTCCTAAAGACCTATCATAATCTTTTTAAAATCTTTTTCCCAGCCAGAAGTGACTCTTAAGACCTATCATAATTTAAAGCTGCCAAAACTCAAGACCAATCCTAAAGAAGTACACTGCCAAGTGGCAGTTTTCAATTCACTTGGCCTGCTGGCTTTGAGGTTATGCAACTCAATGCATTATTAACTTGACGGAATTCATATTACTTTAAATTTTACACACAAAGTGAGACTGAATTAATATTCTTATATCACACCACAAAGTTTACCTAATTCAAATACCACTAAACTCAACAGCACTGAACTTGAAGACAACTTAGAAAGGTAAACACCTAGAATAATTAACATGTGACATGAATAAATATGAAGCATCTTTTCTTATTTGTAAAGAGAAAAAAAGTAAACCTAAAAAGGAGGAGGGCGGGAACAACAGAAGACAAAGACAGGGTATGACCACAAAATATAGCAACCTCATAATTTTGCCAAGACCAACTTGTTTATTTTCATATATACACAAAGAAAAACTTCTCATCTTATGAGGATCTTCAGGTTCACACCTTTGTGTGAGTACCAATGTTATATCCACGAATGACAAAGAATTAACAATGTTCAATTTTTATTTCCTGGCAGAAGAGCCATCAAGTAAACAACTACGCTACAAAATACTAGGACTGGATTTTGAAAGCTGCAATGTATAAAGCCTATTTGGATAACTGTAGCTAAGTTAGCCTAGCTAGAGAAAGCCCTTATTAGTAAACCACAACCTTCCTGTTTTCATTCCTTTACTTAGACTGCTGGCTTTCTGTGACCTACGTTTTTTTCTCAGCATCAGTCCCCTCCTTCTTCCAGCTGCTTCCATATCTAGGCTAAACCCCAAGGTTTATCCCTCTCTCATAAACACACTCTCATCCTCTATCCCAGTCCTTCCACCAGTCCTGCCTGCAAACCCCAAGCGTGAAACATTCAAACTATCAATCCCACCTCTGGACTTTTCCATTCCATAAGCCAATAAATCTCTTTCATCATTTAAGCCCATTTTAAAATTGACTATCCTGCAACTTGCCATCAAAAGCAACATGATATACCTTTTTCACATAAAAATCCTACTTCTGTAATATTAGTCTGCATTACCTGTCTCTACTGCCTCACCTCACCCTCACCTCTTATTTACATCTCATATCAGTGCAATCAGGCTTCTGCCCACACCACTTCCCTGAAACAAATCACTGACGACCTCTTCACAGCCAAATTCAAGAACTGCTTTTCAATCACCTGCTTTCTTGATTTCCCTTTCCAGGCTTCCTCCTCTCCAAAACGTGGTTGTTGCCGAGTTGGCCCAATTTTCATTCAACATATTATCTGCGGGTGGTTTCAATTATACTACAGATGTAACTACCACCTGTACCCTACTACATTCCATATCTACATCTCTAACTTAAAACTTTGCCTCAGATTCAGATCTTTACATACAAATGCCTCCTGGGCAGCCCACAGACACCCTAGAATTTAATACCTACAGAACAGAGCTCTTTTTTTTGTAAGCTTCCCTTCCCCTCCCAAACCTTCGTTTTCTCCTTCTGTATGTACTTCGCCAGTTAATAATATTCATGTTCTCAGGTCCTAAATCAGGAATTGATAAATCCCTCTTCCTCATCACTTAATCAAAATCTATCCTTCTAACTAAATCTGTAGTACCACTGCCTTAATTCAGGAAATTATCATTTCTCACCTAATTGTAAAACCTCTTAACGAGTATCCTTGCTTCAGGATTCCCATCCCCAAGAGCCATCCTACATACTGCTACAAATAATCTAGGGGAAAACATCTTATCATTAAACCTTCCCATTTTAAATCCTTTAGTAGCTCCATACTACCTATAGAATCATTTTTAAGGAAGACAAAGCCCCTCCTGATCTATTATTCCAAGGGAGTAACAGACCAACATTTGCCACATTCTCCACATTTGCCACATTCTAAATATACATTTCCCAAATTCTAAATAATTTCTGCTGCCTCTACAAGTTTTCACATGTTACTGTCCACCTCTACAACTCCTATTATTTCCTTGATGGTATAAAATGACTCAAAATAAGGTTT
This sequence comes from Colobus angolensis palliatus, assembly GCF_000951035.1. NCBI lineage: Eukaryota > Metazoa > Chordata > Mammalia > Primates > Cercopithecidae > Colobus > Colobus angolensis. The sequence goes on along the minus strand of NW_012113586.1, from coordinate 6,772,761 downwards.
CAAGCTCAAAGAACTAAAGTACATAATATTTACAGATTTTAGATAAGTGAGATTTGGAGTTATAACTAGATCAAAAAAGGTAAGGAACAGATGCATAGATTTGCAAATTGTCTATAACATATACTTTTTTAAGTGACTAAGACTTGAGAGAGAGAATAGAGAGAGACAGAGAACCAAGAACTGCACTTAAAACAGGTATTAGGAGGAAGAGTTAGCTAAAGGAATTGTGAAAGGATGAAGTAAGAAGTAATGCAATTAAAATGATGTAAGAACAACATTTCAAAAAATGGTCAAGGACAACTATTTTTTTAGGAAAAACAAACTGGCTGTTATGAATAGTGCTGCAATAAACATGGAAATGCAGATCTTCAACATACTGAGTAAATTTCCTTGAGTTGGACATATACCAAGAAGTGGAATTGCTTGGTCATGTGGTTGTTCTATTTTTAATTTTTTTTTTTTTTTTGAGACGGAGTCTCGCTCTGTCGCCCAGGCTGGAGTGCAGTGCCGCGATCTCGGCTCACTGCAAGCTCCGCCTCCCGGGTTTACGCCATTCTCCTGCCTCAGCCTCCCGAGTAGCTGGGACTACAGGCGCCGCCACCTCGCCCGGCTAGTTTTTTGTATTTTTTTTTTTTTTTTTTAGTAGAGACGGGGTTTCACTGTGTTCGCCAGGATGGTCTCGATCTCTTGACCTCGTGATCCGCCTGTCTCGGCCTCCCAAAGTGCTGGGATTACAGGCTTGAGCCACCGCACCCGGCCTCTATTTTTAATTTTTTAAGGAACCTCCACACTGTTGACCATAATGGCTGTACTAATTTAGATTGACATTAACTATATAAAAGTTCTCCTTTTTTCATATCCTCACCAGCATTTATTTTTTGTCTTTTTGTTAACAGCCATAACTGGGGTGAGGTGATGTCTCATTGTAGTTCTGACTTCTATTTCCCTGATGATGAATGATGTTGAACATTTTTTCATATACCTGTTGTAGGTCTTCAAATTTCAGAATGTCTATTTAGGTATTTTGCCCATTTTTAAATCAGATTATTTCGTTGTTGTTATTGGGTTGTTTGAATTATTTACATAAATTTTAGGCCACAGGGCAGAAAATACTATCTGGTCCTTAATAGAAAAAGTTTGCCAACCCCTAATTTAAACCACTCACAAAAGAAATCAAGCAATATGTTTGAATACAAACTCTGTGAAAGAGAACAATCTGTATTATTCAATATTATATATCTGTAATACACAGTGCCTGGTATGCAGTAATAAATATTTGTTGAATTTCTGTATGTTAGGGCTAGAAATGAAGTAATCAACCACAAACTGGCAAAAAGAAAAAAAGCGGGGGAGGGGGGGAGAAGAACTGCTGATTACCAGTCTATCACTTGCATTAAAAAATTTAATAAATGCAAATGTTTGTTACATTTAAATAATAAACAGCATAACAATGAACAGCAATTATGACCACAAATTCAACATGCACCAATTTTCAACCTTTTGAAAAGGCTGACAAGAAGAAAAAAAAAAGAGAGAGAGAGAAAAATAAATAAATAAAACAAAAAAACATTCACCAACTGTAGGAAACTAATGCCAAACAAGCAAAGTGTTCCTTCCTTTTAGTTAGAAAACTTTCTGGGCATATGGCCAATGAGCTAGGCTCCCTGACAGCTAGCTGTGGCCTGTACCTAAGTTGGGGCCAATAAGACAGTCACATAACTTACATATGCAATCTTCAGGGCATACCTTTATAAGGAAGTGGCTTGCCCTCCACTTCCTTTTTCTCTTTTGAGGGCTGAAACACAGAGTGGTAAAGAGCTAGTCTCACCCATGTACATGACAACACCAGTAGGAATGACAAAAATTAAAGACAGAAGGAAACTAGGATCCTGCATGACAACAAGGAACAGAGTTGCTTACCTCTGGACTGCTAAACAAGAGAGAAACTTTTGTTCTAGCCACTGCACATTGGTCCTCGTTGTTATGGTTGTTTAGCCTATATCTTGTATACTTTGTAATGAGGGAGGCAATATTCTGCCTTGCAGAGAGATATCATCTGGGGTGTGATCTCCTGATCTGGGCTAAAAAATATCTATAACTAGGGCACACCCAAAATATAACATTTAAAGTGATTAGGGACTTGCAAACCATACAAAATGGAGGAAGAATTCAAGAAATCAAAAGTATTTCAAAAGTATTTAACTTGAAAAGATTAAAGGAGGGACACAACAGTCTTCAAATACTTGGAGGCCTGTAACATGAGTTATAGGAAAGCAGGTGTCACTCATTTACCACAAGTTTATTGTACAGTCATGTGTTACCTAATGACAGAAATACATTCTGAGAAATGTCATTAGGCAATTTGTGCTTGAGAACATCACAGATTGTACTTACACAAATCTAAGTGGTATAGCCTGCTACACACCTAGGCTATACGACATAGCCTATTGCTCCTAGGCTACAAAACTTACAGCATGTTATTGTACTGAATACCATAGGCCAGTGGTCCCCAACATTTTTGGCATGAGGGACCGGTGTCGTGGAAGATAATTTTTCCACAGAACAGGGTGGGGGGTTGGCGGGCATGGTTTTGGATGAAACTGACCCACCTCAGATCATCAGGCATTAGTCAGATTCTCATAAGAAGTGTGCAACCTAGATCCCTCGCATGCATAATTCACAACAGAGTTTACACTCCTATGAGAATCGAATGCTGCAGCTTATCTGACAGGAGGTGGAGCTCAAGCAGCAATGCTATTATAGCTTGCTGCAGCCTGGTTTTTAACAGGCCACAGACCAGTACTGGGGGACCAGTACAGCTGAGGACCCCTGCTGTAGACAACTAAAACACAATGGTAAGTTTTTATGTATCTAAACACATTTAACTTCCCATGCTTGCAGAATGGGAAGTTGTTCTGGGTCAGTGAGTGAGTGGTGAGTGGACGTGAAGGCCTAGGACACTGCTGTACACTACTGTAGACTTTATAAAGTGTATACTTAGGCTAAACTAATTTTTTAAAATTTTCTTTCTTCAATAATAAATTAACTTTAGCTTACTGTAATTTTTATACATTTTATGAGTTTTTAAATTCTTTGACTCTTGTAATAACACATAGTTTAAAACACATTGTACAGCTATACAAAAATATTTTCTTTACATCCTTATTCTGTAAGGTATTTTCTACTTAAAAACTTTTTTTAACTTTTTTAAACCTTTTTTGTTAAAAACAAAGATACAAATGCACACATTGGCCTACGCCTACAACAGGGTGTGAATGATCAATATCACTGTCTTTCATCTTCACATCTTGTCTTGCTGAGAAGTGTTCAGGGGCAGTAACACTCATGGAGCTATCATCTGCTATGATAACAAAGCCTTCTGTAATATCTCCTGAAAGACCTGAGGTTGTTTTACAGTTAACTTTTTTTTTAATAAGAAGTATGCTCTAAAATAATGATAAAAGGTATAGTAAACATAGTAAGTGATAGGAATTTTTCAGCTCCATTATAATCTTATGGAATCAGCTTACATATGCGGTCTGTCATTGACCGAAACGTCATTATATAGCACATAAACATATATTTTATGCCACTGTCCTCAACACAGGTATAGCAAACCAGACCTACTCCTGGCCACTTGAAGCTTACAGTCTAGTAGGGAGAGGCAGACACTAATCTAAATAGACATTTAATTATAAACTGTGATCTTCAGAATGTAAGGTGTATGACACTATGAAAAAGAACATGGGATCCTGATCCGGGGAATAAAGTGTTCCTTGAAGTAACACTGAGCTCAGATCTAAAGAACAAGTTCAGAGGGAAACAAAATCTCTTAAGCATTACCCTTTCCAAGATCTAAAAGAAAGCTAATGGTAATAAACACAGAAAGCAAGAGAAAAATAAAGATGAAACTGAAAAAAACAGTTGTGGCTGGATTATGGAAAGCCTGGAAGATCACATTAAGGATTTTGGAAAGCCACTAAAGGATCTGAAGAGAAGGAAAGTTGCCCAATTTGCCTTTGGCTTTTTGTTTGTTTAGTTTTCTCAGAGGGGCACAAAAAGTAAAGAGATCAGCTAGGAGTATTCTATAATATGCCAAACAAGAAATGTTAGGCTAAGCTAACAGCTTGATTTTAAACAGGGACTTATTTTTAAAAGAAAAAAAAGAGATCTAAAAATTATACAGGAGATAAAATTGTCAAGATGTGGACAAAGATTGGATATGATAGATAACAGAAAGAAGTATCAAAGATGACTACCAGCTTCTGTACTTTGGAACCTGACAGAGAAACTACTCTCTCTTCTGGAGGAGGACCAGGTTTCATTGTTGTGGACATGATGAGCTGGAAGTATGTGATAGGTTGAAAAATGGCTTCCAAAGAACCTAACCCCGAGAACCTAATCCCTAGAACCTGTGAATGTTACCTTACGGCAAAAGGGACTCTGCAGATGTGAATAAATTAAGGATCTTGAGATGAGGAGAGTATCCTAGATTATCCAGATGGGCTAAATGTAATAACATGTGTCTTTGTAGGACTGAGGCGGACAGATACTTGAGAAGGCGATGTGATGACAGAAGCATAGCCTGGGGTATTATACTTTGAAGATGGAGGAAGGGGCCACAAGCTAGGAAATACAAAACACAAGAAGCTAAAAAAGGCAAAAACTTGATTTTTTTCCCTCAGAGCCTTCAGAACTGTAAGAAACTAAATTTGTGTTGTTTCAAGCCATTGTTTGGGGGCCGGATGGCACACACCTGTAATTCCAGCACTTTGGGAGGCCAAAGCAGGCAGATCACTTGAGCCCAGGAGTTCAAGACCAGCCTGGACAACATGATGAAACCCTATCTCTACTAAAAAAAAAAATACAAAAAATTAGCTGGGCATGGTGGTGAGTGTCTGTAGTCTATTTCCAAATTTTCTGTCTTGCTGAACAGAGTTCATAAACCAATTATACTGATTTAATAATTAAATCTTTAGAATATATTGGTACCAGGTAGGGCACTCCTCCACTTTTTCTTTTCTTTTCTGGCTATTCTTGCCTACTTATTTTTGCATATAAACTTCAGTATCTGCTTGGTTGTCTTAAAAAACAACTATTTCTATTTTATTAGGACCGTGTTCAATTTATAATTTAGGAGAAATTGTCATTCTGATATTGATTCTTCTTCCCCAGGAACATAGTAATATATCTTTCCATTTAAGTCCTCTTTTGTGTGATCATGTTTCAACACTGATACAAAGAATCTGATAAAGATGAAAAGGTGAAGAGGACTGCTGTTTAAACATGGTAGACTGAAGGTATGATTTTTTTTTATTCCTTATCAAAATCCCACTCAAGTAAGAATAAAATAGCAAGGCTATAAATCCCAAATATTCAAAGAGAACAGAAGTAAAAACTATAGATACAAGCTATCAAAATGTTTTGGGAAGGTGAAAAATGTACAGGGAAATTTGCAAAATGAGAACTCTGGCTAAGTTTTATAGAAAGCAAGGAACAAAGCATGCAATTAAAAACAAAAAAGTTGGGTTTAAAATCTGCTTGAGTCAGTGAGACCCTTCTGCTTACATTCTACCTCCCTATCCCATACTCCTTTTTCCTCACCTTATTTGTGGTGAAAGTGAACCAAATGACTACAGACACAAGGATACAAGGCACAAGTCCATGGGAGAGAACCATTATACTGAAAGCAAGGAATTAAGTAAAATACCAGTTCAATGCAATCACCTACCTCCTTCCAAGAATTCTAGCAGACAGGTATATAAACTACTCTATCCCCTGACAAAAATGTGGTAGATTTTTAGCTGTAGAAACTAAAAGCCCAAGAAACAATATCTTTAAACACTAATATTTAGAGCTTTTCTCACAATATGACCACATTGCCTATCCAGTCTTCAATTGATAAATCCTACCCATGTGTTCACAGTTTCTAACCAGTTTTACGACGACTCATGTTTCAATATGAACAGATCACCATGTTTGATGAAAACATATGACATAAACAGAAGACTAGAACAAAAACAAAAAAGAACTTGAACAACTTATAATATAAAAGAAAATTTAAAAACAAGTATAATTAGTATCAGACAGATGAAAAAGGGTATTGTATCCATAAAACAATAGGAAGTTATTAAAAAAGGAACAGAGAACAAGAACAAACTCTCAAATTACAGCTGACATTAATTAACATTAAGAAGCTAGTTAAATCTACCCCTAGAAAGTAGGAAAAAAGACAACGAAAAATATAATAGGAAAGATAAGAAAATTGAGGGTTGGGACGTTCAGTCCTACCCTCAACCTCCAGGGAGGGGTGCTAAAGGTCAAGCTGACCACCAATGGCCACTGGCTTAATCAATCAAGCCCACGTACTGAAGGCTTCATAAAAACTCAAGAGGTTCAGAGAGCATCTGGATAGCTGAACATGTGGAAGCAGACAGGAAGATGAACAGGAACTCATACACTTGCTGGGAGGGTGGCACACTCCAACTCTACGGGGAAAGAAGCTCCTGTGCTCGGGACCCTTCCAGACCACGCCCTATGTATCTCTTCATATGGCTGTTTATTTGCACCCTTTAACATATCCATCATACTAAACCGATAAATATAAGTATTTCCCTGAGTTCTCTGAGCTACTCTAGCAAATCCACTGAACTCAAGGGGGGATCATGGGAACCCCCAACTTGAAGCCAGTTGGTCAGAAGTTCCAGAGGCCTGGACTTGTGACTGGTGGGAAGGAGGGGTCAATTCTGGGGACTGAGCCCTCTATTTGGGATCCAAAACTGACTCTGGGTGGTGTTGGAATTGAATTGGATGACATCCAGCTGGTGTCTGCTGCAGAACTGACTGCTTGCTTGTTGTGGGGGAGAAATCTCCCACATTTGGACAAAGAAGTCTTCTGTGTTGATAGCTTTTGTTTGACAGCAGAGGAAAAGTAAGGTGTTCAAAAATGGTGATACAGTCGCCCAACAATATACTAAATATAATGGTTAAAATTAATGTAGAGTTACATGTATAATAATCTTTAAAAACAATGTTGAACAAAAATAACCTGCAGAATGATACCCACAATACACTATAGTTTTAAAACACAAAGATACAAATATTGTTTTTATGTTCATTTGGTATTAGTAAAATGTTAAAAGATAAAAGGACATGATAAGCCACAAATTCAGAATAAAGATTTACTTCTAGGGAGAAAGGAAAAGTTTATTAAAAAAAAAAAAAAGAGAAAGACACTAAGCAGAAATTTGCTTAATATATTTTATACTTTTAGTTATGTGGGGAGTGGGAATGGAGAAAGGAAAGGTTGGAGGGGTAGTAATGGGTAACTGACATCAAAGATCCTAAGCTAATGGGTACAGAGTTTCTGTTTGGTATGAGGAAAAAGTTCTGGAAATGGTAGTGGTAATAGTACAACAACATATATACCCAACGCCACAGAATTATACACTTTAAAATGGTTAAAATGGTAAATTTTGTATATATTTGACAACAGTTTTTAAAAAACCTTAGCAGGCTAAGGGATGGTATTCATAACACAAGTAGACAAATTAGCCTGACAAATTAGCCTTTGAGGAGGAGATAGAATATCTTCTCTACTGTAACAGGAGAGAATGAGGAAAAGATGTATACAGAGAAAGTTTAAATAGTATTTATGAAGAATAGGTAAGCAAGCTAACCAAAGAAACGAAGTAGGCTTCCCAGGCAATGTTGATGACCCAATGGGAAGCATTATAAAATGTTATGAAGAGACAACGTCCCCAGTGACGACCAATCAAAACATGATTTTTTTAAATTTGCACTTTGCAGAAGTCAGATAAGATTATCTCTTAGTTTATGATGATCTGAAATTCTAAAAAGATGCTATCTACAGGTCAAATGAAAGGAACTAGAGTAATGGTAGATGGTATGTGGTTTAAAACAGTGTTTCTTAAACCTGCCTGATTATAGGAATCAAGTCAGTCAAGGTACTTATTTCATGCCTCACTCCAGACCTCATGAACCAGAATTTCCAGAAGAGGAACCCGAGAGTCTAATGTGTATTTGAACTAGCAACCCCAAATTATTCTTAGGATCTGGCAAGTTTGGGAAATGTTGGCCTGTAAATAGCACCTGAAAACAAAGAACAAGTTGAATTCTACCACTTCCCAGGGTTTATGTACTAGAGTACAGTGGAGGAAGAAACAGTATTGGGAGGACTCGAGGGAGGTACGTACGAGACCAAAGAACAGAAAAAACTAAAGCTGCCATGGAAGCAGGAGACATAACGCCAACAGGAAAAATGCAGCCTTTGGTAAAAATCAGAAGGCAAAGTGGGGAGGAGAGAAGGATGTGGCATCAAAGAGAAATATACCTATCAAAAAAAAATAGTAGTTAGTTTTGCATAAAAATTTAACATATTTATAATATCTATAAAATGTTAAACAATTATCTTTGAATATATACATATGCTGTCAATACATATGTAGTGCTGAAATTAGAAACTCAACTTCACAGCTATCCTGTAAGAATTTCTGAATTAAGTAAGCTCAACTGTGTCCCCAACACATACAGGTTCTCCTACAAAGGACAATTATAAATCTGTTAGTAACTCAGGAGAACACCAAGCTAAAAAAGCACTATGTGGAAAACCCTGTGTACGGGGGTTTGAGAGGGGGTGTGGATTATTCCACAGAACTCACCTTTTAGGAAGAAGCCTATTCAAGCTGACTTTTTAAAACACAGAAAGGAAAAAGCTAGCCAGCAATCTTCCTAACCTTGTGACTTGTGAATAGAAAGGCATTCCTACTTTAAAATATATAGTGAAAAAACAGTGTCACTGGGTCAAAGTGAGTACTTAAAATGAGAGAAAAAAAAAGAATCAAGCCTACCATTTTTATTTATGACATTTTATTTTATAAAACCTGCTACTTAAAATGTTTATTTCTCCTTTTCTATAATACATTAATGTATACAGTTCCTTAAGAGTTGCTCAGTTATTCCCCAAGCTATATACTACTCTACTAGTTCTACTCTTCATTAGTACTACCAATTCATTATAAGATGTTAATCAAAGATCAGAGTGCATATAACTAGCCCATATAAGGCCTTGTCCCAACACACAATGAGGGAATAACACTTTTTGTTTTTCTCTGGAACCACAGACACTAAAACTGTACACACCAATGCTACAGAACATTATCATTTTATAGACTAATAAAAGTAACATAAGAAATAAAACTACCTAAAGTTAAAAAGCTTTGATTCTCAGTGAAACCTCAAAATTATATATGCAAATTTTTGAAAAAGATACTTAAAACATGCAGATTTGCCAATCTCCCCTCCCCCCAGCAAACACATAACACACACTTCTATGTATATCCCTTAATTACTTAGTTGCCAGAAGATCTCAGATGGTGATATTGAAAACAATTCCCTTTTAACTTCACTGTATTTTTAGTGTTTGTTATTATTTGCATAATTTATGTATAGATTTTGAGACCTATATGGCCTTGGTGGTCCATTTACTAGCAACATCAGCATCACTAGAAAATGCAGACTAAGCAGGGCTAGTGGCTCACACCTGTAATCCGAACACGCTAGAAGGCCAAAGCAGGAGAATCCGTTGAGGCCGGGAGTTTAAGACTAGCCTAGACAACATAGTGAGACTCTGGCTCTATAAAAAAATTTAAAAATTAGTCAATTGTAGTAGTATACACCTGTAGTCCTAGCTACTCTACTCAGAAGGCTGAGGCACTGGAAATAGCACCTGAAAGCAAAGAACAAGTTGAGATCCACCACTTCCTGAAGTTTATGTACTGGGGCACAGTGGAGTAAGAAACAGTAGAAAGACTACTAGAGCCTAGGAGTTCAAGGCATCAGTGAGCCATGATCACACTTCATGATTGCACTTCAGCCTGGGCCACATAGCGAGACCCCATCAAAGAAAGGAGAAAGAAAGGAAGGGAAGGGAAGGGAAGGGAGCGGGAGGGGAAAGGGAAGGGGAAGCGGAAGGGAAGGAAGGAAGGAAACTCAACTTTATAAATGTATCCTGTATCAACTACTGAGAGTTAAGTAATCAAACAAGGATCAGCTTACTGTTTCAATGGACATATAAATTTTTCTGCTCTGGTGTTAGAACATTTGAGTTTTCTAGAATGTTAAAAGAAAACCCTATATGTGGATCCTAGCTTTAGCCACCACAATAATTTAAAAATATAAAAATAACAGAAGTTTTCATTCTTTTTGCACAAAACCTACATTTTACTTTCTTCTGCTTAGAGGAGCTGAGTTCTAAAGCTTCTCAAATTTTAATGTGCATTTGAATCACCTTTTAAAAATGCAGATTCCGATTCAGAAAATCTAGGTAAGAGCCCAGTCTACATTCCTAGCAAGCTCCCTGGTGATGCCAAATTCATACATAGAGCAGACTTTTAGTAGCAAGGTCCTAAAGAAAAGGTGTAATTTACAATAGTATTTAGCTACCCATGGTTTGCAAAGCACTAATCTTGATAACGTCCCCAATTCAATTCCTAATTGATAAACCTACCACTTTCCCATCCTTACTTTCTGGATCCTTCATATGGATGAAATAAACACTTCATTCCTAAAATGTAGAAAACTTCTAGTCTTTCTTCTGCCTGTCTTTCTTTTTGGTCTCTTCCCATGTTCATCATACTTGTGGGTGCATCACAAGATTGCACCCTTAGTTTCAACTCCTTTCCAGTGCTATTGCTAGTTCCATCTTCTGCATCTCTGCATCTCCTGCATTAATGGGTTCAACTTCTGCATCTTCAACCTAGACAAATCTCTCAAACTTGGATCCATACATTCAATTCCTAAGAGTTCTTTCTTTTTTTCTTTTTTGAGACTTGCTCTGTCGCCCAGGCTGGAGTGAGTGGCGCGATCCTGGCTCACTACAACCTCTGCCTCCCGGGTTCAAGCCAGCCTCCTAAGCAGCTGGGATTATAGGCGTCCATCACCATGTCCAGCTAATTTTTGAATTTTTAGTAGAGATGGAGTTTCACCACTTTGACCAGGCTGGTCTCAAAACTCCTAATCTCAAGCAATCCGTCCACCTCAGCCTCCCAAACTGCTGAGATTACAGGTGTGACACACTATGCCCAGCCTCCTAATGGTCATTTCTAACCGTATATTCCCACAGGTACCTTCAACTCAAGATACCTCAAACTGAACTCATCAACACCCTCTGGGCCCTAGAAACTAGCTTTTTCAACCCTGTATTGGCTTTGACCAGCATCACCATCCACCCATTTGTCCAAACCACATCTGAAGACTATCCCTCTCTCTCACCAAGACTAGTTAAATCTCAACCTTCTAATTATTTCTCAAATTTCTTTCTTTTCTCTCTAATGTCAGTACCAGTTTGGACATGGAGCATTTATGATCTGGTTACTATCGTAACTAACTGATATTCTTGCTTCCAATCTCCTATCCTACACCACCAATTCCATCCTCCACACTATTATGTAATCTTGCAAACAAATGAATAGCAAGCATTTCCCTATTAAAATTCACCAATGACTCCCAATTATCTTTAGGAAAAAGTACTAACTTTTTAAAAGCATGTCATATAAGGCTCTTCATAATCCTAATCATGTCTCGCTCTCTCTCTGGTCTCAACTCCTTCCATCCCTTAACAGTGAGTGCATACTCTTGCCATGTCAACCTATTTGTAGCTCCCTCTAAGTGCCACATTCTTAAATGCCTCTGTGTATTTGCATAGGCTGTTATTCGCTTAAAATGTTCTTACCAAGTTAAGTATTAACATGCTTTCAAGATTTTACTCAAGCATCACATGGCTTAACATGCCTTTTCTAATTACCTCAAGTCTGCATTAGGTAACACCATAGACAGTGCTCCCTCTATTATAGGGTTTTCCCTATGCATACCTCTACTCAAATAGTACTCTGTATTATAATTGCTGGTTTACTCATCTCCCCCACTAGACTGAGCTCATCAATTAGTCCTTTTAAGAACATAGTGCCCTAGGCCGGGCACGGTGGCTCACGCCTGTAATCCCAGCACTTTGGGAGGCCGAGACGGGTGGATCACGAGGTCAGGAGATCGAGACCATCCCGGCTAACATGGTGAAACCTCGTCTCTACTAAAAATACATAAAAATTAGCCGGGCATGGTGGCGGGTGCCTGTAGTCCCAGCTACTTGAGAGGCTGAGCCAGGAGAATGGCGTGCACCCAGGAGGCAGAGCTTGCAGTGAGCTGAGATCGTGCCACTGCACTGCAGCCTGGGTGACAGAGCGAGACTCTGTCTCAAAAAAAAAGAACAGGACACAGTGCCCAGTACATGGTAGCTTCTCAGCAAGTGCTTGCTGAATAAACGATCTTGAAATAGTCACAAATAATTATTACGGCTACACATTTAAACTATAAATAACTTCCAATAACTCTGTCTCTAAAGCAATAAAAAATTTACTTGACTTTATTTCTAGGTTTAACAGAACTTCACAAAATGTCAAAAGACTTCACGTAAGTCCAAACTACCCTAGGTATTTGTTAAATTCCCAACAATCTAAAGGGATTTGGTAAAAATATTAGAAACAAAGCCTTTTGCATGCTGTTTCACACGGAGATACTTTAATTTCAATGACCACAGTGTTAGACAAATAAAAGCACTAATCTCTTCTCCATGGTAAAACGATGTGAACATTGTTCAGGTGGCCTGGGTTTGCATCTAGACTCTTCTACTTACTAGCTATATGACCTTGGATAACAAACAATGAATATCTCCCAGGCTCAGTTTCTTTCATGGGAAACAGAGCTAAAATTGCTTACCTACCTACCCACTGGGTTGTTTCAAATATTCAGATATGAATGTGAAAGCATTTCTATAAACCATGAAGTGCTAAATACATTTGAACTATTGTGTTAACTTCTATTCCAACATCTGCTAAAGTTGCAAACTTAAAAGTTTAGTGGGCTAATCAAACCTCCCATATCCACACCATACTCTTCTCTAATGACTGAAAATTTATAAATCAAATTAAGTTTCAGGACCACGAGAGCACAGGACTCATTCAACAGTCCTCAATATTCTTATGTGGTTGAAGAGTTTAATATGTAATCTAATAATAATCTGATATGTTCTTAAAAAGTGGTTATTTTTTAAATCTCATAGTAAATATCAAGGTAAGTTGTTGGTACAGTCATTTAAATTTCAGCTCCATTTTAAAAAATTAATTGGAGGACAAAAATCAGCAGGGAATATTTCAAGATATTTTCTTTTATTAACTATTTAGATTGGATACTGTCTGTTGACATACAAATTTGATCCACTTTAACTAACACGAATGTTAAAAAGTCACCCTTACAAAACTGGGACAGTTTTCCCCCAAATTTCTGGCTTATTTCTCAGAAATGCTTGTTGGTCTATCAAAAGAGAAAATTTGCTGCATTTTTCTAAACTAAAAAAATGATATAGCATGTTGATTCTGCTCTCAGCGATATCTTTCCTTGTTAAATAGGCAACTTATGGGGATTATGGACTATACTGGGAGAAATGTTTTCGGTCTCATCTGCAGTATTTATAAAAATAGAATTCCTTGACTTTCAAAGGGCAAAACTTAAAAAAAAAAAAAAAGGAAAATGAAAAAAGAAAATCTACTACAAAAGTCAGCACTTCGGTACCTGGTTGTGGTAACAAGGCCAAAATCCAAGACGAAGCCCTTTATTGCACATGGTGTTCCAACATCGTGGGCAGCCCCATCTTGCGACCTCTCCACATTGGCTGCTCCTGCTCTCTCTACTGCAGAGAGAACTTCAATTAGAGAAATTCTGAAGCTCATAAATCTAAACTGGATACTCCCCTCATTGGAGGCAAAGATGGTAAGACTCACTAAAAAGATTCAAGTTAGAGGAGGTTACAAATAAATCTAAGTGGCTTGAAACCACTATAATTCAGGCAGCTGAGAGTCTTTATGGCAACAATCTATTTACCTAAAAAAAAAAAAAAAATCTTAAGGGAAAAGAATGGCAGCAAATTACTAGACAACCTGAAAAAACAGAACGTACAATCATAAAAGTTTAAAAAGTGAAAGTCTCCACTAAAGTTGAATTTATAATATATACTGCACAAACTTATAGCTGACCATTCATATTCAATTCTTATGAGAAAAGCAAGTAAGAAAAAAAACTAGGACACATTATTAACTTCTTATGCCCTAAAATAACTTCACTGAAAAAAATGTTTGGTTAAAACCACTGGTTAAGAAGCAGACATTTCCCTGCTGACTTAAGCCTAGCTGCCCAAGCAAGGCTTCAAAAAATGTCTTCACCTACAACAATGCATAGGCAGAAGGAGCAGAGGCTATAGCGGTCTTCCTAATGACACTTCCAAGTCACACAACTGGGGTATATTTCTGGGATGGACTGCCAACAAGTTACTGAAAGAGATATAAAAACTCCAAAAACCTGGCAAATAAACAGGCCCATGCCCTCATGTGTTTCATTATGATATAAAAGCAAACCTTAACTAAAGTTATTCTGAGACTACCAGATCTCAATCACATCCTCCATACTAACATTACCTGAGTTGTGAAAGACCAGTTAAGTTTTCAAGCTAGTTTTCCATAAAGGTTTGTAATGATACATAACATTAGTATAAAGCATTCCTTCCAGTAAATAAGAAGTCCCACCCCAAAGAACTCAGTAATTAAGATTTTTCAATGAAAGGAAGAGCCAAACAATTTGAAGCACCTTTATTACCATAAATTTGTTACCAAAAATGTGCTGGTACGTGCTGTGCAACAGAATGAGGTTAATTCTGTTTAGAAACGTATTTACTAAATAATTTTTAACAACGTTTATCTTACCTGAGTGTGAAAATTTGAAATGGTGGTTGTTTCAATATCTTTCTTGCCCAGAATTTCCATTTTCACTGGAGTGTTGGGGAAATTAAAAGCAAAGTAGTCCAAGAAGTCTGGGAGATAAGCAGCCGCTCCATGCACTATTGCTAAAGCATAGTAAGCAGCATTTTTCTCATTTTCACTGAATGTCAAAGCAAGAAACTCCTCAGAAAATCTCTCCATCTCCATCGGAGACAAAAATGAGAGTTCATCCATGTAAGCATGAAGGACAAGAGCACCACCATTGGACTGGTGTTCCTCATGAATAAAGTTGCTAAATTTAGTACCTGTTTTTAAGAAATTTCTACGAATAGAATGTTCCTGGTGAGTCATAAAAGGTGTCTGTACTCCCTGGGGTACCCGATATTCTTGCATGCCCAAATTTAATCGGCACAGCTGTTCATCTTTCAGATACCTGAAGGACTCCTTATTAAGTCCTGAAGTGCTATTTATTTGTCCTTGGGTGAGAATTTCTTTACTGATGCGGGTCAGGCCAGCACAGACGGTTTGTACTTCCTTATTGTACATTTTAAGGCGTCTTCCTCGCATGTCTTCTCGGTGTTTCTTTTTCTTTTTCTTCTTTATTTTCTTCAAGACAAAATCATCGGCTCTCTGGGTTTTACCATTTTCATCTGGTGTTTCTGGCCACAATAATTAAAAAGAAGTTAGTTGCTAGGACTAGTGTCAACATACAAGCTTCTTAAGGTATTTGATCTGCATTTGCTATTACAACTTACGTGGTTAGAAAACAAATGAGACAGAGATTTTAAAATATAATAATATTCTGGTTTGAAGAAAAGATTAAAAGAACTGAAGGTATCCATTTTTCAAAGCAGTATTACTGACAATGGAGAAAAATCAGAATTCACGCATCCAAAAAACAGAGAATGGTTAAATAAATCATGATATAGCAATGGTATGAAACATTATATGATAGCTAAATATGACAATTCTGAAATCTATGTTAACAACATAGATCTTTTTGTTCAGTTACCATCATAAAATTTAAAGTTAAGCTGGGTGTGTTTTGCTGTCGGCCTATGAATTACTATGATACATACAGGCAAATCAAACAAAGGCAAAGTGAGCCATGGGATATCATTTTTTCCTATCAAGTTGGCAAAGTTTGTGGTTTCTGGTCATTCTCAACTACTGTTGCTGGAAGTAGTAAGTTGCTACTAAACTGGTACAACTTTCTGAAAGGCAATTTCATGATACGTGTCAGAAGTCTTAAAAAATATTTCTAATCCCCAGACTCAGAAATTCCACTTCCAAGTAAAAGTTATCTAAGAAAATAATTGAAGATCATATAAAGATATTCATGATCGTATTATTTAAAACAACACAATAGGGAATGCTCTAAATGTCTAATAACAGGGGACTGATTAACCTCTGGTAGTTACATATTATAAAATACTACCCAGCCATTACAAATTATATCATAGATGGTTGGGCGCAGTGGCTCACACCTGTAATCCCAGCACTTTGGGAGGCCGAGGCGGGCAGATCACGAGGTCAGATCGAGACCGTCCTGGCTAACACGGTAAAATCCCGTCTCTACTAAAAATGCAAAAAATTAGCCAAGCGTGGTGGCGGGCGCCTGTAGTCCCAGCTACTTGGGAGGCTGAGGCAGGAGAATGGCGTGAAGCCGGGGGGTGGAGCTTGCAGTGAGCTGAGATCGTGCCACTGCACTCCAGCCTGGCAAACAGGGCAAGACTCCGTCTCAAAATAAATAAATAAGTAATATTATAGATGAAAAAACTGACATAAAAATTAGAAAGTTACAAAATACTTAGACTGTCATTCTTTCAGAAAGCCTTTTCTTCCCCACCCAATCTGGATAGCTACTCCTGCTACGTGCTCCCTTAGCTTTGCATCCCCATTTCAGCACTTATACTCTGTGTTATTAACACTTCATTTTCCACCCTCCCCTTGACTGTCAGCAATCTAAGTTCAGGGATGTATATCTTACCTTCCTTTCCTGAACACTTAACACATGTACATTCTGATCCCATGTTTATATAAACATTCATTCATCCAAACATTTAAGTACCTACTAAGTGCTTAGGTATACTCCTGAGCACTAGGACCATAGTGCTAACTAGGACATACACAATTCCCCAATCTCTTGGATCTTTTTCTCCCTGCTTTTTGAGGAGTACGGAGTCTCACTATGTTGCCCAGGCAGGTCTCCAACTCCTGGGCTCAAGTTATACTCCTGCCTCTACCTCCCTAAGTGCCGGGATTACAGGTGTTAGCCATGGTGCCTGGCATCTCTTGGATCTTAAGATCTAATTGTACAAGAAAAAGAAAGTACCAGGTAGTGGTAAGTGGGATGCATTAAGTTTGGGGGAAGCTCTTTTGGGGAGGTAACATTGAGAGTGATTCCTGGCCGGGCGCGGTGGCTCAAACCTGTAATCCCAGCACTTTGGGAGGCCGAGACGGGCAGATCACGAGGTCAGGAGATCGAGACCATCCTGGCGAACACAGTGAAACCCCATCTCTACTAAAAAT
>NW_012113586.1:6752419-6755233 GCF_000951035.1 Colobus angolensis palliatus | reverse complement strand
AAAAAAAAAAAAAAGAGAGTGATTCCTAAAGAATAAGACAAGCCAGGCATGTAAAGGTCTAGGAGAAAATATTCCCAGAAAGAAGAAAAGGACCTAAAGAGATGAAAAAGTCTGATCTACAGATGCTTTATACACACACACAAACACACACACACACACAGAGAAAAATATCTGGAGAAATATATACCAAGTTATTAACGGTAGTTATCTACTGGTGGTAGAATTCTAAATGTCTAGCTTCTTTTCTGCTTATCTGTATTTTCTAATTTTCTAAAATAAACATACTACTTTTATAATTTAAAAACTTACTTTTAATTTTTAAAGGATTATCATGGATTAACAAGCCCAAGATGGAATGACATCTTTTGTTTACTAGTTGGAAAATATACCTAACAGGAAACTTTCAGGATGAAATACCAGGTACACTCCTGACCAACCTTCAAGTTTGGTCTAGTATTTACTGTATAGAATTTACCCACTAAACAATCGTTTTTTCTAACATAATTGAAGTAATTTGGAGTTAAGACAAATATTCCAATCAATCCTATTATTACATCTAGAAGAGTAAGTTCAACAAATTTTAGAGTTAAGAATTTACTTGGTACAATACGTAAATATATAACAGTTCCAGTACTCTATATAAAATCACTTCAAGTCAATTAGTTATTACAAGGCTTATAAAACCTTCTAAATAAAATATTTAAAAAACCAAGTCAAAGACTTTCCAATGCCAAATAACTTTCATTGTATTTAATATTTCCTTCTAAGAACAATAAAATGAAAACCCTTTATTTGCAAATATCACTTGTAATTAAACTGTGACCAGATACCAAAATTTACTTATAATCAAAATACTGTTAACCTGGCAAGAGAAAAAGTCATCTTTTATTCTATATACAACTAAGTATTTGAGATATTTGAGAATTAAACACTTAGTAATAGTCATTTATACTTCCTACCAAATAAAATTAATCTAAATACTTTCCCCAATATCAAATCAGTAACTTAGTCAATTCTCCCAAGCAACTAAATGTTAATGCCATTCAATATAAAGGTTAGACCAATTTAAAAATAGTCATCTAATTACCCTCTGCTATTAATGTTTTAGAATTTCACAGGAAAACAAGAAAAGAAAATATCTCCAAATAGATCTTGTTATTTTAAGCTTCGAAAGAGGTACTTGGTATGCAGAAAATGAATTGCGACCTAGATCTGCCACTGAAATTAGCACCAAGAAGGAACTGCGCTGATTGTAACACATTTTCTATATTACTATCAACTTTCCAGTGGTATTTATAACATGGCCAAGTCTCTGTAGGTTTCACTTATACGGGTTTCACAAAAGTCACTTATATGAAAACCATTCAGTTAGTCCAACATGGCCCATCTCAAAAAAAAATAAAAACAAAAACAACAAAAAGAGAAAACCACTGTATAAAGAAAAGAACCTTACATTGTAATCTCATAAATCAACATGATAAAAATTTTAAATATGAAGTAAATCTCAAGCTATCTTCTCACTAATCCTGTTTTTCCTTTTTTTTGGGATGGAGTCCCGCTCTGTTGCCCAGGGTGGAGTGCAGTGGCATAATCTCGGCTCACTCCAGCTTCTGCCTCCCAGATTCCAGAGAGTCTCCTGCCTCAGCCTTCCGAGTAGCTGGGATTACAGGCATGTAACACCACATCCAGTTAATTTTTTGTATTTTCAGTAGAGACAGGGTTTCACCATGTTGGCCAGGCCGGTCTCGAACTCCTGACCTCAAGTGATCCACCTGCCTCAGCCTCCCAAAGTGCTGGGATTACAGGCGTGAGCCACCGCACCCGGCCCCAGCTTTTGACTTTTATCTATCTAACTTAGGCTAAGATACAGAAAGCGTGACTTTTTTACAGAGAAATTTAAGACTGCCCATTTCATACTGGCTAACAAATCTCCATAAGGAAACAAAATTTATTATTGAATTATCAAGGTGGCAACTAATTGAGAATGGCATATGTATACAAAAGTTATTAAAGGTTATTATCAAACGCTGGCCACTGTTGCTTTATGAGAAAAATAACAATTGTCCTGCCTTGAATTAAAAACGTTATTTGAAAGTCAATGTCCAAAGTCTTCACAACCTTTCTATTTCTGGTTTTAGCTTACAACAGAGAATCTATTCGGCACATTTTTAGTATTTCCCCATAGTGTAAAAGCTAAAATTTATTGACTACAGTTCTTTATAGAAAAAGAGCCAACCTACACTATACCTGTGATTTAGAAAAGCTTTCACATATCCAACTGTGTGATTAAATATAAACAGAAATACATAATTCTACAGAGGAAGATACAAACATTCACTTAAGAAACAAATTGCTGGCTGTCCTTAAAAAGGTCATTATCAATACATGACATTATTAATAACATCCTCACGTGTGCTAATACTTCCAATATTATCAATTATTGTCATCTGATTTCACACTACTGAAAGTTTTCATTAATGCAAAAAATAGCTATCCACATTATTAAGTTCTTTTTTTTTTTTTTTTCACTCTCGCCCAGGCTGGAGGGCAGTGGCACAATCTCGGCTCACTGCAACCTCTGCCTCCCGAGTTCAAGCGATTCTCCAAGTAGCTGGGACTACAGGTGCACATCACCATGCCCAGCTAATTCTTGTACCTTTTGGTAGAGACAGGGTTTCACTATGTTGGCCAGGCTGGTCTCAAACTCCTGACCTCAAGTGATCTATCTGCCTTGGCCTCCCAAAGTGTTGGGATTACAGGCATGGGTCACCATGCCCAGCCTACAAAACGTAAGGTCTTTTTTTTTTTTTTTTT
>NW_012113586.1:6749186-6752272 GCF_000951035.1 Colobus angolensis palliatus | reverse complement strand
TTCACCGTGTTAGCCAGGATGGTCTCGATCTCCTAACCTCGTGATCCGCCCGTCTCGGCCTCCCAAAGTGCTGGGATTACAGGCTTGAGCCACCGCGCCCAGCAAAATGTAAGGTCTTAACAGCAATTCTTACACTCGAATTATGACTTAGAACTGGGGGAAAAAAAAAAAAAGGTAGTATCTTCAATTCCTAAAAATCATAGTAGATGAGCAAAAGCAAAACAAGTGTAATTGCTTACATCTTATTACTCATAATTTTTTAAAGGACTAAAGTTGTTTTCTGAAATTATTTTCAGTCTTCTTGAGAGTTCTTCCAGTTCTATATAAATACCTGACTAAAAAGGAAAAACAAACAACTACTCATTTTGAAAGCCAAACATTTGTGAATCATTGTATGTTTTTAACACTGCCTTACTTTACCCACCATCTCTCTGTATCATGGTGTTTTAAGAGCACTGCCTAGGTTTAAATCCCTGTTCTGTAAGTACAACTTTCTAGTATACTTTCTAGAAGTATAACTTTTTTTCCCTAAGCCTTTACTTTTTTTTTTTTTAGAGCAGTTTCAGGTTCCTAGAACTATAACCACACCTGGCTCCCACAAACGCATAGTCTGTCTCCCTGATTATCATCACCCCCAGCCAGAGTGGAATATTTGTTACAACTGATGAGTCTACACTGACACATCATTATCCGCCCACAGTCCATAGTTTACATTCAGGCTCACTCTCGGTGTTGTACATTCTGTGGGTTTGGATAAATGTATGACATGTATCCACTGCTAATTAAGTAGCATAAAGAGTAGTTTCACTGTCCTATAAAATGCTCTGTGCTCTGCCTATTCATGCATCCCTCTCCAAAACCCCTACCAACCACTGATCTTTTAACATTCTTGATAGTTTTTTGCCCTTTTCCAGAGTGTCATATAATTGGAATCATAAAATGTGCAGCCTTTTCAGAATGGCTTCTTTTCACTTAGTAACATGCATTTAAGGTTCCTCCATGTCTTTTTATGATTTGATAGTTCATTTCTCTTTAGCACTGAATAATATTCTACCGTCTGAATGTACCACAGTTTATCCTTTTACCTACTGAAGGACATTTTGATTGCTTCCAAGTTTTGGCAATTATGAATAAACCTATTATAAACAGCTATCTACAGGTTTTTGTGTGGACATAAATTTTCAACTCCTCTGGGTAAATATCAAAGAGTATGACTGCTGGATCGTACAATATGTTTAGTTTTGTCAAGAAATTGCCAAACTGTCTTCCAAACTGGCTATATCATTTTGTATTCGCAACAATAATGAATGAGATAGCATATCTTTTTGCAAGTTAACTTCTTTGCATTGCTTCTCATTGGTAAAACTGGAGGGAAGAACAGCATCTCATCATAAAATTCATGTACAGAGTAAATGAAAAATGCATGTAAAGTACTTATAATAGTCCTAGAACATAATAAATACTCAATACATTTTAACTACTATTACTGCCAAAAACAGTTGTATTCTAGAGGTCATAGAGTGTACTATTTAAGATAAGAACAGGAGGTGTACAGTTAGATAGACCTAAGTCAATGTCCCAGCTCTATTGTTTACTAAGTTCTCTGGGTAAGCTCATAAATCTCTTTAAACCTCAATTTTCTCATCTTAAAATGATATCATAGGCCAGATGCAGTGCCTCATGCCTGTAATCCCAGCACTTTGGGAGACTGAGGCAGGAAGATTGCTAGAGTCCAGGAATTCAAGACCAGCCTGGGCAACACAGCAGGACCCCACTTTACAAAAATAAAAAATAAAAAAAATTAGCTGGGCTTGGTGTATGCCTGTAGTCCTAGCTGCAGGAGTGAGCTAGGCTTAGCTACAGGCTGAGGTGGGAGGATCACTTGAGCCCAGGAGTTCGAGGTTACAATGAGCTATAATCACTTCATTACACTCCTGCCTGGGCAACCCTGTCTCAGAGGAAAAAAAAAAAAATTATTAATTCTAGAGTCTATGTCACAGAGTTATTTTAAGGATTAAATGAGATAATGACTATAATAGGCCCTCATCACAATATTTGACACACAGTAAGTCTCTTATCATCTTGATCATCAAGAGAAACACATAAGAAAGATCTCTGAAAGAAGAAAGAAAACTTATCTGCCAAGTGTCTAATAGGGACCATATATGTTATCTCATTTTAATCCTCAAACAAACCAATTAAGTACGGAGAAAGAAACAGAGCCTGAAACCAGATATGTAATTTATATTAGGTCCCAAAGCTAGTAGACAACAGCCAAGATTCAAACTTCTTACCTATCTGACTCGAAAACAAACTCTTCTAACATACTGCACACTTCACTCTCTTCCTTTCTGCCTCCACTATCAGACATCTCCCTGCAACACTCCCATTAGATGATCAACTAAGATTATGTGGTTACAATTAATGGACCTGAGGTAGCTTGGAAGAAAGGGAGTATTACTTCAACAAATATCTTACTTAGTACACATTCCAAAATTTTTCGTGTCCTTAAAGGTGTTTCTGCCTCTCTCAGGGTAAGCAGGGAAAAATATTAGTCCCTACAGTTGTTGTTCTGATAAATAAGATTATCTGTTTATTTCAATTCCCTTATAATCCCAATAATTTTCCATTTCTAACATCAAAAAGAAGTGCTTCTGGACTTAAAACCCCAGGTTTTTGACATGAGAGAAAATTTCCATTAAATGTCTGGCTCAGGAACACTTACACTCTGTGATAGGAGTTAGGCAAGTGGTCAAGAGTGGAAAAAAAAAAAAAGAGAGAAAGGAATGATGACTCACAAGAGCATACATATGAGCAATCCGGTCATGTAATGACATTAGAGAAGACAGCCTATGGGGGCTGTCCTTCTTTTCCTTTTCAACAAAATATTAAAATCATGAATTTCCTAAGAATAATTAAAAAGAAGCATTACTTCGGCCGGGCGTAGTGGCTCAAGCCTGTAATCCCAGCACTTTGGGAGGCCGAGATGGGCAGATCACAAGGTCAGGAGATCGAGACCATCCTGGCTAACACGGTGAAACCCCGTCTCTACTAAAAATACAAAAACTAGCCAGGCGAGGTGGCGG
>NW_012113586.1:6730021-6748926 GCF_000951035.1 Colobus angolensis palliatus | reverse complement strand
GCAATCTCAGCTCACTGCAACCTCCCCCTCCCGGGTTCAAGTGATTCTCCTGCCTCAGCCTCCCAAGTAGCTGGGATTACAGGTGCCCGCCACTACACCCAGCTAATTTTTTGTATTTTTCGTAGAGACAGGGTTTTACCATGTTGACCAGGCTGGTGTCAAGCTCCTGACCTCATGATTTGCCTGCCTTGGCCTGGGATTACAGGTGTGAGCCACCATGCCCGGCCTGTCCTATGTTTTTATGAGCAATAAGAGGGAGAGAAAAAAATTAAGATTTCAAAACACAAAGGTAACTGCCAGTTTAGTTAGACTCAAGTCTCCTACCTATATGAAATAAAAACAACATTTAAATATCTCTTTGTTAAATAATCAACCCCAATGTGCATAGCAGAAAAAGAGGTCAACTGGGCCATGAGTGAAAAAAACTGAGTTCTGTATTCAGCTCTATCACTAACTAAAACATTTTAAGCATTTCACTTTCCCTCTCTGAAAATCACTTTACTTTCTGTTTTGAAGATGAGCAAGTTTACCCTAGCATTTACAGATTAAATTTTTGTTTCAACTGTTTATGAACAACTCCAAATCTTTGAGATTGTAACAGTTCGTAATTAGTCTCCACATGAACTCCGATTAAATACTGTTGAACTGCTGTGCAGGAAGGAACATGTCTCCTAAGTGAACTCAAGGGTGGCAAACTTCTTCTCTAAAGAGTCAAACAGCAGGCTTTGTGGTCTTATGGTCTCTGTCTCAATTACTGTATTCTGCTACCTTAGTGCAAAAACTACCATAGACAATATATATGAATGAACAGAGCTATATTCCAATAAAGCTTCATTTCTGGACACAGTTTAAATTTCATAAGATTTCCATGTGCTACAAGGTCGTTCCAACTATTTTAAATTGTAAAAACCATTGTTAGGCCAGGCACAGTGGCTCATGCCTGTAATCCCAGCACTTGTGGGAGGCACATCTCAGGAGTTTGAGACCAGCCTGGCCAACATGGTGAAACCCCATCTCTACTAAAAGTACAAAATTAGCTGGGCATGGTGGTGGGCGCCTGTAATCCCAGCTACTCAGGAGGCTGAGGCATGAGAATCCCATGAACCCAGGAGGTGGAGGTTGCACTGAGCTGAGATCGCACCACTGCACTCCAGCCTAGCACAGAGCGAGACTCTGTCTCAAAAAAACAAACAAACAAACAAAAAAACCTTGTTACATTACAGATTGTACTGATTTCTGAAAAAAGTGCAAAACCAATTCAATGGAAGATTAATATTTTCAACAAAAGGTGCTAGAGCAACTGGATATCCTTAGGCAAGAAGAAAAAATAAGGCAACCTAAACCTCACACCTGTACAAAATTAACTCGAATGACAGATTTAAATATGAAAGTTAAAATTATAAAACTTTTAGAAGAAAACAAAGGAGAAAATCTTTGGGATCTAGGACTTGGTATGTTAGATATGATGCCAAAAAAACATGATCCATTAAAGAAAAAAAAAAAACTAGTAAATTGGATATCAACAAAATTTAAAACTTTTGCTCTGTGAAGTATCCCACTGAGAAGGTAGAAAGGACCAGACACAGTGGCTCCTGTCTATAATCCCAACACTTTGGTAGGCCAAGGTGGGAGGATCACTTGAGCCCAGGAGTTTGAGACCAGCCTGGACAACAAAGAGAGATCCTGTCTCTACCAAAAACAAAAACAAAAAACATTAGCCAGGTGTGGTGGTGCACACGTGTGGTCTCAGTTACTCGGGAGGTTGAGGTGGGAAGATCACTTGAGCCCCAGAGGTTGAGGCCAGAGTGAGCCATGATCACATCACTGTGCTCCAGCCTGGGTAAGAGAGTGAGACCCTCCCCAAAAAACAAAAACAAACAGGCTGGGCATGGTGGCTCATGCCTATAATCCCAGCACTTTGGGAGACCAAAGCAGGCGGATCACCTGAGGTCAGGAGTTCAAGACCAGCCTGACCAACATGGCAAAACCCCATCTCTACTAAAAAATACAAAAAGTAGCCGGGCATGGTGGCAGAGGCCTGTAATCACAGCTAGTCGGGAGGCTGACATAGAATCACCCGAACCCAGGAGGTGGAGGTTGCAGTGGGCCAGGATTGTGCTACTGCACTCCAGCCTGGGTGACAAAGTGAGAATCCATCTCAAAAAATAATAATAATAATAATAAAAACCAAAATGACAAAAATAAAAACAAGCAAACAAACAAAAAGGAGGGAAAGACAAGCAACAGATTGGGAGAAAATATGTGCAAAACATACAAAGAAGCTGCACCTGTTATCTGCAAAATATTATCAAAACCCAACAATAAAAAATACACAATTCAAGGGCCGGGCACAGTGGCTCACGCCTGTAATCCCAGCACTTTGGGAGGCTGAGACAAGTGGATCGCCTGAGGTCTGGAGTTCAAAACCAGCCTGGCCAACACAATGAAACCCCGTTTCTACTAAAAATATAAAAAAGTAGCTGGGCGTAGTGGCAGGCACCTGTAATCCCAGCGACTTGGGAGGCTGAGGCAAGAGAAATCACTTGAACCTAGGCGGCAGAGGTTGCAGTGAGCCAAGATCGCCATTGCTCTCCAGCCTGGGCAACAAGAGCGAAACTCTGTCTCAAAAAAAATATATATATATATTATATATATATATACACACACGCACACACACACACACACACATATACACACACACACACACAAACAATTCAATTAGAAAATAGGCAAAAGGTACAAAGAGACATTTTACTGACCAGGATATATAGATGGCAAATTATGATATGAAAAGATGTGTAATATCACTAGCCATTTGGGAAATGCGAATTAAGATCATGATATATCACTACACATCTATTAAAATTGCTAAAAATAGTGACAATACCAGATACTGGCAAGAATGTGGAGAAACTGGATTTCTCTTACATCGCTGACAGGAATGTAAAATGGTACAGACACTCCAGAAAATACTTTGGCAATATCTTAAAAAACAAACAAAATAAATAAACATATACAGTCATCCTTGGTATCCACAGAGGATTGGTTCCAGAGCCTCCCAGGGCACCAAAATCCAAGATGATCAAGTCCTTCATGTAAAATGGCATAATAATTGCTTACAACCTATGCACATCCTCCCCTATATTTTAAATCATCTCCAGATTATTTATACCTAAACAATGTAAATGCTATATAAATAATTGTTATAGTGTATTGTTTAGGGAACAGTGACAAGAAAAAAAAATCTGTACAAGTCCAGTACAATTTTTTTTGAAAATATTTTCAATCCCAGGTTGGCTGAATCCAGGGATGTGGAACCCATGGATACAGAGGGCTAACTGTATTTGCCATACGACCAAAGAAATGAAAAGTTACACGCACACAAAAACCTGAACATCAATTTTCATAGAAGCTTTATCTATAATAGCCCAAAACTAGAAATAATCAAAATGTCCTTTCTTATAGGGGAATGATTCAATAGGTGAACCATGGTACATCCATAGCATGGAACACTATTCATCAATGAAAAAGAGGGATGGATCTCAGGGACATCATGCTGAGTGAAAAAGGGCAATCTCCAAAGATTACATACTGTATGATTCAACTTATATAATAGTCTCAAAATGACAAAATTACAGAGATGGAAAACAGGTTAGTGGTTGCCAGGGGACAGGGACGATAGAGAGACAGAGGGAGTGCCTAAGGTTGTAAAAGGTTTGTGGTGGTGGAATAGTTCTGTATCTTGATTGTAGTGGTGGTTACACTAATCTACATATGATAAAATAGCATATAACTACATATATATTGTTCCAATGTCAATTTCCTGGTGTTGGCATTATACAATAGTTACGTAAGATGTAGCTACCGAGTGAAACCGGTAAAAGGTAAGAACTCAAGTGTGTTTGCAATTTCCTGTGAATCATTAATTATCTCAAAAAAAAAAGTTAAAATAGTTTCCAAAAATCTGAGGATAAGCAAAGGAAGGACACAGCTTTGCAAGTAACAAGAATCTGCCCACTCTCCTTATTAATCTTAGAGTTGTTTTGATGACCATGCATAATAAAATAATAAAGGCCGGTTTTAACTAAGTGCCTACCATGAGCCAGGCACTGTTGTAAGTACTTTTGACACAATGCCCTATTTAATCCATACAAGGTCCTTATAAATGAAATACCACAATCCCATTTTACAGACAGGAAAAGTGCGGTTGAGAGAGGGTAAAGCAATTTGCTCAGGCTCACACAGTGTTAGAGTCATGATTTAAACTCAGATTAATACCAGAGGCATGCCTCCTGCATACCACTGTAACAACAAAGATGTTCACAGGACAAGAAAGGTATCAGTCCAACTATGTGCAAAAGCCTGGATTAAACAAAGTTAAACCAGTTTATTTTCTGTAGGGTTTTCAAAACTTTTAAAACGCCAGTTTGCCAGTTCATATTACATATGTAGAAGGCTACAGTATACAGTTTTTCTCAAATGTATTTGACCAAAAAACTCTTTTTCACCCAAAATATAGTTTGGGTATATAATCCAACAATCTCTCAGTCACAAGTTAAAATGTTTAAATGGACTTATCTTAATCCACTTCTCTTCTTCACATATTGGCAAACTACAGATAGAGTGGTGTTGTCCAATGTGGTAGCCACTAGCCATATGTGACTAATTATAAATTAATTAGAAATTTATAAATAAGATCAAAATTTCAGTTCCTCAATCACGCCACATTTCAAGTCTGTTCAGGAACCACATATGGCTACCATATTGGTCAGCACAAATACAGAAAATTTCCATCATCTGAGAAAGTTCTATCAGTCAGCATTGGGTCAGAAGCGTGTTTTTTAAAGAACATGGGGCCTGTGTAATCTTCAGAGAAGCAGATTGTGAATTATTACACATGCTATCGCCACTATCCCCCATAAAACAGGGCCAGGTCAGGGATCCTTGATGATATAAAGCCATTGTAATGTCAAAGCACAGGGAAAAGGTAAACAAAGGAGTGGAAAAAATGAATAGCAGGAAGAGAAAGCAACATCATGAGGCCTGGAGATGAAGCTCAAAGCAGGATTCAGGAGTCTGGTTTCTACTCCCTGTTATGTCAATAATTCATCTTTTTAAAAAATATTTAAATTTTTTGCACTTGGTGCGAATTAACTGTGATTTGATTAAACAGGCCTCTTTACTACTTTGGGCCTCAGTTTCCTTTTCTACAATACAAATTTAAGCCAGAGGATCACTGATTCCCTCTAGTTCTGTACAGTTAAAACACACACACACACACACACACACACGAAATGAGAAAGTAGGGAATAAAGGTAAAAATAAAAAGAGAGCAAGATCATTGCATATTGGTGGTGAAAACTGGCAATTCTGTCATCTTGCCACAAGTTCTACTGCCAAGGATAAGATTTGGATGCCACCAAATGAATAAAAATTTAATGCTATTCAATAAATACTTATTGAGTAATTATTTGCAATGAACTACACTATTTGGAAATAGCACCACCAAAAAAAATGATTAGCCTTAAGACCCAATACGTGGAAAGAATGCTTCAAGACTCACAAAACTTTAGGTTGAAAGATCGGTTAATTAACATGTAATAACCTAACTGGCCCAGTACTAAGAAACAAAGAAGTATTTTAAATCTTCCTGAGGAAAAACAACTAGCAAATTATATAAAATAATATATAAAGTACAAACATATGGCATAATCAAAAGCACCATATTTGTTCCACAAAGAATATAAATAAATGCTACAGGTACTTGGGAACAAGAAGACATCAGTTTTGGCCAATCTAATTTTTCTAGAACCCACATTTAATTGGATACTCTGACATTTTCTAGTTAAATATTCTTGAGGGCTATTGGAATTAACAGATTCACAAATTGTGCTAGACAGAATCAAATGCAACTGGAATTCCAGCCTCTACTATCTACTGCACAAATTCCCACTTTTCAGAGGCACTGTTGGTCCTATTTCCTAGTACCAAAGCGTAGAGAAAACTTCCACACGACTATTCTAAGAATTTAAATGGATAATATGAAAACTTTAAAATGATTTGTATCTCTAGATTAAAAAGAACCAAGATTAATTGCGTTTGATATTTTATCTTGCAGAAGCTAAGTCAACCAGTGAGTCGTGTAACCTTTATGTGAATTCCCTTCTGAAAGACTGGAACCATACCCCTGACTATTCTGGCGCAAGGGAGAGCGGATACTAAAGCTTTCCAGCAAGCAAAACAAGGAGAAGGGATTTTAACAACATGTCTTTACTTTGGAAAGGCATTTTTTAGTACCCCACCTACTAATCTAACGCGGCGCGGAAACCCTGCAGAATTTGAAAACAAATGTTGAGGCTCCGGGGGACTGGCAAAGGGATTAGGAACTGACAGCTCGGCCTCGGAGCGAGAAGCCTCAAGTAGTTAGATCAAACCGTGTCAACGATCTGAAATCCAGGGTCCACCCCAGTGAGCTCAGGGAAGTAGAGCAGCAGGAGGTAAGCAGGGGTTTGGCGTTTTTCAGTACTAAAAATGCAGGATATAGGAACTGAGAGAGACCTAGAACCCAAGTCAGGCAGTTTGCCTGCTCTCACCTCTCTTGGGGGCTTTGATCAGAGGCACCCCTCCAGTCCTCTCGCCGTTTTCCTGCTTGTCCTTGTGCTTGAGATCGGTTCCGCAGGAGCTGGGGTCACCATCGGAGCCGCGGTGGTGATGGTGCTTGTGCCGCTCCTTGTGGCCCTTATGTTTGGGCCCTGCCGCGCTCACCGTCAGAGGCGAGAAGGTGAAGAGGGCCGAGGTGCTTGGGGCCGCGACAGGGGCAGCGACAGCGGGCCCGGCGGGTGCCAGCGAAGGTGGCGGCGGAGGCGGCAGGAGAAGAGGCTCAACAGGGCCTGGGACAGTTGGGGCTGCATTCGTTGGCGGCAGCGGCCCAGGATGTTGGCGGCTGCGACGCCGCCGGTGAGGGGGAGCGAGAGGGGGCTCCTGGCTCGGCCGTCCCCGCTTCTCCTGAGACCCCCCACTGCTAGATCGGCGCTGCCGTTTCACTCCCCGCGGGGAGACCCCAGCAGGAGGTTTCTCCTTCCCCTCTTTGTCCGGCTCCTCCTGCGCCGCCACCGCCCGTACTACGCGCACCGCTCCGACCTGCGCAGCCATTTCACCCACAAACACACATTTAAATGGCCCGACCGCCCCCCCGTCCGCGCATCGCGCAAGCGCCGCCCGCGCACTGCCCGCTGGGCATTGGAGTCTCTCCTCCGCCCTCCACTTGTCGGCCGTTCTTCGTCCAGAGATGAACATGCCGGAAGCGGCCGTTCCCAGCTTTTCTCCGCAGGCCTCTCCAACCGAGCTTCTATTGTAAAGCACCGTGTGCCGCGCAAAGCATGATGGGAGCTGTAGTTCCGCCGCGCCCCGCGCCGCGTCCCCGGCTCTGAGTGGAGGAGCGGAAAGGGAGCGTGCGCGGAGTCACGCTTCTGGCTGCGACGCAACCGGCGCTGGGCGGTGAGTTGCCGCCAACCGCCCTAACGGCCGAAACAATGTTAATGGCTTTCAGAGTCTGGCGGCGCGTTCCCATTATCATCTTCCTATGACCCTTCCTCATTTACACGGAGGAGGTGGTCTCCACAGTGACTTTTAAATTTAATATTTCTCTCATAACCTTTGTCAGGTAAAAAAATCTTCATCCTTTAAACTTTGACGAGGGATGAAATGAAGGTGAAAAGAGGATTTAGTAATATGTAAAATAAGGGTGGTTTTGCTATAAAAATATGATAGGACCGCAATTCAGAAATGTTTTCAAGCATCTGGGGCATTGCTATGGTTACAACTACAGGCCTACGAAGTCAGGTCCGAGAACTGCTTGGGGTCCTGGTGGGGGCGGCCCCTCCTCGCCATCGGGCCACATCCCCTCTAATGCCTGGAAAAGTCTAGCATTTATTTTTAATATATCCCTACAGTTAAGAAAAATTGTAGATGGAAAACCATGTTTAAGATTTTTTGTAAGTTTTTCTTTTCAAATCTTAAGGATAAGGTTGCATAAATTTGAAAAGTGTGCCTACCAGAGAGCACACCACAAATCGTCACTGTTCACTACGGATAGCTGCTGCTCAGAAATTCATTTAGAATTTCATCCTCGCTTTAGCTTTTACCTGGGGTTCTTTTAAGTATTTATTTAGAGACGGGCGGGGCGGGGCTCTGTGTCTTACGCCGGCAATCCCAGAACTTAGGCCGAGGCGGGAGGATCGCGTGAGGCCAGGAGTTCGAGATCAGCCTGGGTAACAGTGAGACTCTGTCCCTACAATAATAATTTTTAAATTATCTGGGTGTTGTGGCACGCGCCTGTAGTCCCAGCTACTCGGGAGGCTAAGGTGGGAGGAGTGGTCGCGCCACTGCACTCTGGCCTGGGTGACAGATCCAGCCCCTGACTCTTAAAAAAAAGGAGAGAGACAAGGTCTTGCTCTATTGACCAAGCTGGCCTCCAACTCCTGGGCTCAAGGAATGAGTAGCTAGCTGGGTCTACAGGTGCACTCGTGGCGCCCTAGGTGACTCATAGTTACCTAGGATTCTTTTAATATATTTGTTTCTTGTTAAAGACATTTGGAAGTAATTGATTACAATGATATATATACTCAGCAGATAAAATTACTGTGGTTTGATTTCACTAGTTTCTGGAGAAGTATTACCTAAACACTACTGCAATGAAGTCAGTTTAAAAACAAAAAAGTTTATTGATTATCTATTGGATACATTGTACTACAACAGACAGCTAATAATATTTCATTCAGTTTGCCCTATTGGGCTTCTGAATGAAAAATACTGAAGAACAAATGATGTTTAAACAATACTACGTGTTTCCAAAAGTTATAAATAAAGTTATTTAAATAAAAATGTTTTTAATGCATTAGGGGAAGTCAGGTGGATTCTTTGTAAAACACAATTACCGCCAATTTATTCACTACATAAAATTAGAGTTGAAATAGATTTTCTTATGGCAGATCCATATTCATATAGAAATTCATTTTAAACTAGTATTTCTGATGGTTAGATAAAAATTGCACATGATCTGAAAGATCCTGTATAAACATATACAATTTATATCTTTTGCTACCAAAAGATAGCTGCTATATTTCATTGATCACTTTTCTACAATTGGTAATTTAATGACTTTGATTAAAACTTATCAGTAATGCAGTTGAACTCCTTTGTTGTTATATTCAAATAATTGTCATTATTTGCACATTTTATTTTTGTAAATATAATTTCTCATTTTCTTAATATTCCAGTTTTCCACAATATTTGGGAAGATTTACAAGGTATACTTCATTTAGGCAAAAATAACTTAGGAAATAGTCATTGTCAAGAGCAGTTTGTATTGCAACCCACAAGGTAAGTTCTTTTTTTAACTTTTTATAGTACATTCTGGTAATGTAGAAATTAGTTGAGATCCAAATCTTACAAACCTTTAGAAGTTTACATTTATGTAAAAAAGTAAAAGAAAATAAAAATAACTGGCAAAAATGAAAAATCCATTCTAAAAGTGTTTCTCATATAGCATTCACTACATAAGCTCAAGTGACAAACTTTTATTTGCAGTTTTCAACTCAATGTAAATGATATGAAAATGCAAAACTGGCACTTACATTTTGCTTTTCTTTTAAAAGCTATTAACACATTAGCATATCTTCATATTTGATATTACGCATATAGAGCACTTATTTTAGCTAGCAGTATTCCAGTAGTTTTATTTGCAGGTGTACTTGCAGCCCATATTCTTATAAATCTGGAGTTTTATTAAATATTCCAAGTTGGTGGTGGATTCCTTGGTCCTTTGGGTTTTGAAAAACGGTTTGCAAAACCTGGGAACAAAAATGAAGTTGAATGAAAAAGATGTTTTAAGTATATAAATGAATACTTGGCTTTTAGAGTATAACATATGCAAATACATGGTCTTTTTTTTTAAGTTTAGGCAGCATCTTGACCAATTTAGTAATATATTATAAAGAGATTATAGTAATCTAAAGTTTAAATAACAGAATACTAATAACACTTTAAATTTGAAGAGCACTTACAAATTTAATAATGGTAATAATAGAATGTAGGACCCTGGTTATATATAGCCTTTGATAATTTAGTATATAATATCATTTATCTAAGACTTTTTGTCATCCACTCCTTCCCATTAAATGAAGCTGGGAAATTTTAATTTCACAAAAATATAGCACCGTTACTTATAACATTATTGTATTACATCTAGATATACCTCTGTGTCGGTCCAGAAATCCTTCAATTTACTAAGAGATTATGTTTGAAAAGCTTAGAAAAAAAATAAACAATTCTGAAAAACGAAGTAGGTAAGTAATCATTATTATTTATCTTTCTTCTTCAAACTTGTTCCCCCTACCTTACCCCAAAAAAGGAGGATGAGAAAATTTTTCACAACTAATGAAGGCTATTTCTGGATGTTTTCAAAAGGTGTGCAGGTTGATGATGTTGGTTCTTTATCATTTCAGCAACATATGACTTTATGACTTTTCTTTGATGGTAGTGTCTTTTTGTTTGTTTGTTTTTTGTTTGAGACGGAGTCTTGCTCTGTCGCCCAGGCTGGAGTGCAGTGGCACGATCTCAGCTCACTGCAACCTCCGCCTCCTGAATTCAAGCGATTCTCCTGCCTCAGCCTCCCGAGTAGCTGGAATTACAGGCGCCAGCCAACATGCCTGGGTAATTTTTGTATTTTTAGTAGAGATGGGGTTTCACCCTGTTGGCCAGGCTGGTCTCAAACTCCTGACCTCAAGTGATCCACCCACCTTGGCCTCCCAAAGTGCTAGGATTACAGGTGTGAGCCACTAAGCCAGGCCTAATGGCAGTGTATTTTTCAGTTATCTTACACTTAGCAACTTTAGAAACTTACAATGAGAAATGAAAGGTTTGAAGTATAGAGGAATAATAAAATGGAAAACTCAAAGATATTCCTAAACCTTTAATTTCATCATCATACAAGTTGTACTGTCTACCTTAAAAAACTGATGTAAGGATCAAATGAGATATTTGTGTAAAAAGCGAATGGGATGAGGTGCAGTGGCTCACGCCTTTGAGTAATCCCACAGGTTGGGAGGCCAAGGCAGGTGGATTGCTTGAGCCCAGGAATTCGAGACCAGCCTGGGCAACATAGTGAAACCCTGTCTCTACAAAAAAATACAAAAAGAAATTAGCCGGGCATGGTGGCTTGCACCTCTGGTCCCAGATACTCAGGAGGCTAAGGTGGGCAAATCATTTGAGCCCAGGGAGGTCAAGGCTGCAGAGGGAAAGAAAAACAAAAAAAAAGAATTACAAAAACAAAAACACACAGCATCCAGCACAATGCCTGGCACATAGTAAGTACTCAGATGTTGCTCAGGCCAGTCATGTTGGCTCACACCTATATTCCCAGCACTTTTAGAGGTGAGTATGGAAGATAGCTTGAGGCCAGGAATTCAAGCACATGGTAACTACTCAAATGTTGCTTAAATTTCAACCCAGAAGCCAGGCATGGTGGCTCACACCTATAATCCCAGCACTTTGGGAGGCCAAGGTGAGTGGATCACCTGAGGGCAGGAGTTCAAGACCAGCCTGACCAACATGGTGAAACCCTGTCTCTACTAAAAATACAAAAATTAGCTAGACATAGTGATGAGTGCCTGTAATGCCAGCTACTCGGGAGGCTGAGGCAGAAGAATCGCTTGAACCCAGGAGGCCAAGGTTGCAGTGAGCCGATGTCGTGCCACTGCACTCCAGCCTGGGTGACAGAGCGAGACTCCATCTCATTTAAAAAAAAAAAAAAAGAAAAAGAAAATTTCCAACCTAGAAAACTATGCCAGAACTGGAAGAGGAGTAGGGAAGGGGAAAGAAGATTCAAGAAAAAAAAGCACATTCAAGTTTCTTAATGGTGGTGATTTAAAAAAATTGGTGGAGGGGACGCACAGCCTAGTTGATGTACATTTTACTCTTCCCAGTGGTAAGAAAGAAGATGGAAGGAATACTTTTGGTTAAATTGTTTCACACACAATAGTCAGAATCATCCTGTCAGTACAGATCACTTGATTATAACCCAAGTGGACTAGGAATAGAGATATAGATATATATTAGTACTGAGTACCTAAAATTTTAGGAATACCTATATTCATTCTCTTTCTCTGGTCAATTCTCAGTAGTTTAAAACAGTTTCAAGGTACCTTTTTTTGCATGTGGGCCAATTCAGGGAAAATAAACCTGAATCACAAATTTTTTTCATTCCGATTTAAGTACTTTTTTGAGTAACATGCACTTAAATTGATATTGCCTTAAAAAAGTAAGTGCTGATTTTTTTAGTTTTTTTTTTCCAAGACAGGGTCTTGCACTGTCACCCAGGCTAGAGTGCAGTGGCGTGATCATGGCTCACTGCAGCCTCAACCTTCAGGGCTCAAGTGACCCTCCCACCTCAGCGTCCTGAGTAGCTGGGACTACAGGCACATGCCAGCATGCCTGGCTAGTTTAAAAAAAAAAAAAATTGTAGAGACAGAGTCTCACTGTGTTGCTTAGACTGGTTTCAAACTTCTGGCCCCAAGCAATCCTCCCTCCTCAGCCTCCCAAAGTGCTAGAATTACAGGCATGAAAGTGCTGCTTTTTAAGTAGGTAAAATGTTCAAATCTAGGCATATTTGAGAGGAAGCAACATGGAGGCAGCTCTCTAATATTTTATCCTCATATTAGATTATATAGACTATTGTTAAGCTAGGTAGGCCTAGAGTTAGTCAAGTTGTATCACTGATTTAGAGTAAAGAAGGAAGCAGAGAACATTTATGTTCTGGGCAAAGTGGGGAGCTTTTTTCTTTTCCTTTTTTCCTTTTTTTTTTTTTTTTAATGAGATGGTCTCACTGTGTTACCTAGACTGGTCTTCAACTCCTGGGCTCAAGGGACCCTCGCACCTCAACCTCCCAAAGTGCTGGGATTATAGGCATGAACCACCATGCCTGGCTTGCTTTTTTTGTAGTTTTTACAATATTCTATGTGAATGTTTTAGCTAAGTGATTTCGTGTAAATCATCTCGTTCTGTTGCCAGCATGGAGTGCAATGGCGCGATCTCAGCTCACTGCAACCTCCGACTCCCTGGTTCAAGCAATTCTCCTGCCTCTGCCTCCTGAGTAGCTGGGATTACAGGCATGCGCTACTATGCCCTGCTAATTTTTGTATTTTTAGTAGAGACAGGGTTTCACCATGTTGGCCAAGATAGTCTTGATCTCCTGTCCTCATGATCCACCCGCCTTGCCCTCCCAAAGTGCTGGGATTACAGGTGTGAATCACCCCTCCCAGCCTAAATTATAACTTTTTAAACCTTAGAGTTAATGAAATCCAAACAAAATTTTATGGCAAAAAAGACAGATCCAGAGATTTTAGTTAAACA
The DNA here is from genome assembly GCF_000951035.1 of Colobus angolensis palliatus. Lineage (NCBI taxonomy): Eukaryota > Metazoa > Chordata > Mammalia > Primates > Cercopithecidae > Colobus > Colobus angolensis. The sequence goes on along the minus strand of NW_012113586.1, from coordinate 6,735,516 downwards.
TTTTGTGAAGATGACACAGGGACTCTTAGGCGTGGCAGATATTGCTCCCCATCCACCAATATCCTCTTTGCTTCTTCCTCAAATAGAATTGTATGTAGGCAATTTTTTCTGTCTGCCCAGCAATATTACATTTCCCAGTCTCTTTTGCAGTTTAATTATAGCACATGTCTAAGTTCTCTTCAAGGGAATATGAGCTGATATGATCTGGCCATTTCCGGGCCAGTGCCTTTGTAGACCAGAAGAGTAAAAAGAGGAGGCCACACCTCCACTTTTTCCTCTTTTCTTGCCACCTACAGTCTGGATGTGGCAGCAACCTAATTTTGATTGTGTAAGTAAGGACAATACCATTAAGCGACAGTTCTCAAAGTATGATTCAGGGACTCCTGGAGGCCTCACACTCTTTCAGGGGGTTGATTAATAATAATGTTTAGTAGTAATAGCCTACTACTAATTGCTATTCTTCTTACAAAAAATTATACCTGATAATTTAAATAGTATCATAAATATGTATCACATAGAATAATAGAATGCTTAGAATAATATAAAATTACCATTTTAAGTTTATAGCTTAACTTAGGAGCAATTGAGTAAGCAAACCTTAAAACTGTCAGAATTGTGCTTCATTTCCTACTATTGAATTAGTTATATAAGACTAAATAGTGACAACTGCTGTTCTTTTTATCATACTTGTATGTTTTTCATAAATTTGCTTTAGATATGAACCGGAATATCACAGCATCTCAATTTCTTCATTTGGATAGTCATATTTATTTACTACATGCCAACACAATCATTTGGTTACCTAGCTTTATTTTCCACATATACTAGATAATTTAGTTCTATGTGAGATGTTAAGAGGTAGTTAAGGTTAAAAATAAAAAGATAAATTGCATGGAAAAGAATATAAACATAAGGACCTATACGTGCAACCTAAAATCATATTTAAAGTTGTATCTGTTATACTGTAAATGAGTAATTTAGGTAATTTGTTTAACTCTTCAGTAAAATGACACACATACCAAAATTCAGAAATGAGCTGGAGTTATTTGACTGAACAGATTCTGTAGGCTTGTTTGGTGGGCAAGAATTACAGATACCTAGAATTAAAAGAAAAAATATAAGGGAAAGACTAAAGACAGACTCAGATGACTGTTGATCAGATCACATATAATTGTTAAGAGTAATTAATAATCCCAAATAAACATATCACTGTCGAATGTTAACAAAATGTAGGTGCTTACAAATGGGTTGACACTATAATATTCTCATTTGTATTTTTGGTATTTTCTTAAAAGGTTTCTTTTCTTTGCAAACAGATTGTATAGTAAAGCCCAACACTAAAGAAAATTGCCAAAGAAATAAGATCCAATATATCATGAATCAGCATTTTTTTTTTTTTTTTTGAAATTCACATTTTGGCTTTGGACTTCATATAACTTTTTCCTCTGACCACTCTTAGTACATTTTTACGTCATTTGTTCTCCACAATAATTCATCCATGACAAGTCTTATTTTTATTATATAATCCTCTACGCTGGAATCTCTTTTTTTATTCCACTTTCCAGCCTGATTTTTTTCTAATTTAGGCCCATAACCAGGCACGATGACTCACGCCTGTAATTCCAGTACTTTGGGAGGCTGAGGCAGGCAGATAACTTGAGGCCAGGAGTTCAAGACCAGCCAGGCCAACATGATGAAACCCTACTAAAAATACAGAAAAAATTAGCCAGGCGTGGTGTTGCACATCTGTAATCCCAGCTACTTGGGAGGCTGAGAAACAAGAATTGATCCAACCTGAGAGGCAGAGGGATGTGGTGAGCCCAGATTGCATCACTGCACTCCAGACTGGGTGACAGAGCAAGACCCTGTCTCAAAAAAAATGATAATAATGATTATTATTTAGGCCAGTAATCTCCCAAAAGCATTGTTATGCTGCTTTGTTTTGCTGTTTTAGTTACTTATAGGTATAAGTTACTTATAGGTCATATATTTACATTGATATATTCATGTATCAGTTTCTGCAGTTTTGAAAACAGTCCCTTAAAAGCTTTGTCCACATTTTGCACATTCTATCTTGGCAACGGAAAAAGATAATTTCAGGTTTGTATAAACTTTCTAACAAATTGCATATAAGTGGGAAGAATATTGGTAAGCATTTTTGTTGTTGTTTTCAACATTTTCAGAATGCACTGTGTGAACTGCATATGTGTGTTTGCACATGCATACCTCATACTAGGATTCTAGAAACACCTTCCTTTTCAAGGAGGTTCCTGAGTATGAATCACTAGAATACATACTGAATTTCAATCAGATCCAATTAAAACACATATTTATTTTATACTTACTATATTACTATAGTAAGCATAATTATTATACTTAATATATTAAAATAGTTAATATAAAGTATAAGTATAAAATACTATTCATATTTAAATACTATGTGCTAAGCATTGCTCTAGGCACTGAAGATAGAGACATGAATAGAAAGTGAGTAAAGGTAAGGAAGTTCAGGAGGCATCAGTAATCTCTATACTGCATAGAGCTGAAAGTTATATACATCCTTTAGACGGAAAATAAAATTGTCTTAAAGGAGAATATTGGTTGTTTACAAAGGAGGCACAGATTCCACACATATATATCAGAGGAAACTGCTATTTTGTTACATTAAAAAAATCATGGATTTTTTTTTTTTTTTTTTTTTGAGACAGAGTCTCACTCTGTCACCCAGGCTGGAGTGCAATGGCACAATCTTGGCATACTGCAACCAGTGCCTCCCAGATTCAAGCAATTCTTCTGCCTCAGCCTCCCGAGTAGCTGGGACTACAGGTGCATGTCAACATGCCTGGCTAAATTTTTTGTATTTTTAGTAGAGACGGGGTTTCACCATGTTGGCCAGGCTGGTCTTGAACTCCTGACCTCATAATCTGCCCGCCTCGGCCTCCCAAAGTGCTGGGAATACAGGCGTGAGCCACTGTGCCTGGCCTATTATGGATATATTTATGCTGCCTGCCTAACCTTCATTCCCACTTCTAATAATAGGACTTGAATTTTCCTTTAGGAAACTACTCCTCCCCAATTTTCAGTTCCCATGCTTCCAGTAGAGCTGATTGTACCTTTAGATTAAGGAAATGACCTATAACTAAGGCTGATTTTCAGTTAGTATATTGGCATGGTCACACCAGATGTATAGGTCTGACCTCATTCCTGATTGGACAGTGTACACATGTAATAAGTGTTAAATATTAGGGTATGACACTATCCTGCCTAATCAGAACATTGACTATACTGGCAATAATTGGTTCAGGGATGTGCAAATGAACCAAGTCAAGACAATCAGACCCAGTTGGCACTAGTCATCCCAGTGTGGCTTGAAAACCAATAAAGAGTTTTTTTTTTTTCCATCATAAGCCTGAACTCACATGATAAAAACCTGCCTATGAATGAGTTAACACAGAGTGAGACTAAGCTGAGAGACATGAAATGAGAGATTAGGTTCTGATTACATCATTTGGACCATTGTTACAAGCCAGTAAATTCCCCTTTTCTGCTTAAGTCAGCTTAAGTTAGGTTTTCTGTCACTTGTAACTAAAGGATTTCTGAGCAATTAAAGTTTCCCACCAAAAGTTAGCATCAAGCATCACAGTTGACAGCTTCCAGTCTTGTCACTCTGTAATTCATTCATGATCATTTTATACTTTTCTGTGAAGCATGTTTAAAAATAAAAATAAATAGGAAACAGAGCATGTAACTTCTCTGCCTAAAACCCTTTTATGGCTTCCCATTACACTTAGAATAAACTTAACTACTTACCATGTATGACCCATAAGAATGTAACTGCTCCTCTCTGATCTTTCCAGTCTCGCCTTACTCCTGTCTCCTCCTTACCTACTACCCTGCAACTAAGATGGCTTCCCTTTGAGTTTCTACAATACACCACACTCTCATACCTCAGAGATTTTGTTCCATCTATCTGAAATACTCTTCTCTGGACCCTTTGGCTGGCTGGCTGCTCCTTCATGTTTTGGATTCAATTTTCACTTCCTTAAAAAGGGTTTTTTGGGCCGGGCGCAGTGGCTCATGCCTGTAATCCCAGCACTTTGGAAGGTGGAGGTAGGTGGATCATGAGGTCAGAAGATCAAGACAATCCTGGCCAACACGGTGAAACCCCATCTCTACTAAAAATACAAAAATTAGCGGAGCATGGTGGCGCACCCCTGTAGTCCCAGCATTCGGGAGGCTGAGGCAGGAGAATCACTTGAACCTGGGAGGGGGAGGTCGCAGTGAGTCGAGATCGTGCCATTGCACTCCAGCCTGGGCGACAGAGCGAGACTCCGTCTCAGAAAAAAAAAAAAAAGGTGGGGGGTTTCTTGGGCTCCTCATTCTAAAGTGGATTTCCCTTTGTTACCCTCTCATAGTCACCCTTTTGTTTTCCTTCATAGCATTTATCATGTGTTATTATGTACATATTTGTGAATATGGTCAACCAAATTTTGTTTAATGTTGTTTGTTTAATGATGGAATCCCTCACCAAACTTACGTTCCACAAAGGCAGAGCCCATATCTGTTCTGTTCACCATCATATACCAAGTGCCTTACAGAATGCCTGAAATATAGTAGACACTCAACAAATATTCGTTGAATGAATGAATGAATGAATGGATGACACTAGGCTTAGATTCTAGCTTAAAATAACAGATGAAGAATCCTAATTTCATTAAAAGTAGGACCAGCTTTATGGACCAGTGGGAGATCCAGGCTACAGGGAGAACACATGGAATTCCAGAATCATGAACCATCTGGAAGGGGCTGAGGACACATATGAAGTACAGTCTAAAGCTTCAGGATCAGTTTTGGGAGCCAGATGTTCTTCATTTAAGGGCAAAAGACCAGAGGATCAAGGAAACTGAAAAATACAGCACAGCCTAGATCCAGAGAATTAACTGGGAGCTCTTGGAAATAAGACTCAATCTCTGAAAGTTCCACCATATCTTCAAAGCTGTGCCAACCTAAATCTACCTGAAGTTTCTGTTTCTTGTTTGATATTCTAGGCAGAGTTAGAGCTAGAGAAAGAAAACTATTTTCTGAGTTAGGCTGATCAAACCAATCTTTGGTTGACCATTTAAGTCACTCATTTCTTTGCACTTGGCTATTTTATTTCCCCTGTTTCCTACCATAATTTCCATTTGAAATGTTTAAATTCTCTTTTGACTCTCTTTAGGAGAAAAGGTACATTTTCTGACTATACTTCAGCCATCATGAGTTCATGTCAGAGATCAGCTATGATGGCAATGATATCAAACTAGCTCAAGAACCTGGAGCTTTTGGGTAGGGAGATGAAAACCCAAAAGGAAACTTTCTTTCTTAGACTATACCTGAAATCAGATTTTCTCAGTGCTTTTTGTCTTTCCCTATAATACCAGTATAATGTCAAATAACTGGTCTGTCACCGATTAACCAAATGGATCAAAAAAATTTTTAAGTATATCACCATGGTT
>NW_012113586.1:6711356-6729055 GCF_000951035.1 Colobus angolensis palliatus | reverse complement strand
CAACCTCCACCTCCCAGGTTCAAGCAATTCTCCTGCCTCAGCCTCCCGAGTAGCTGGGACTACAGGCACACGCCACCATACCTGGCTAATTTTTGTATTTTTTAATAGAGACAGGGTTTCACTATGTTGGCCAGGCTGGTGTTGAACTCCTGACCTCGTGATCCACCTGCCTTGGCCTCCCAAAGTGCTAGGATTGCAGGTGTGAGCCACCACACCCGGCCATCACCATGTTTTTTATATTTTCTATTTGTAAATAAGATTTCTAAGATAATTTTCCACAGTTTCAGGACTCAATGGATTTTATTTTCATTACAATATAGCAAAAATAGTAAGCAACAGACTTTTATTGCTAATAATACTTGGTAAAAATGGAAATGTGTCAATGTTTTGCTTATTTCATGAAGTCAACATATTTGTTTCACAATATGGTTTGCTGTGACTTTTCAAAGAAAATACATCTGAGGTTAGACTGCTGGAAATTTTAAGTAACCCAATTGTATGACAGCATCTCAGGATGGGTAGAAAGCACCAAACATTGGCCAGGTGCAGTGGCTTACACCTGTAATCCCAGCACTTTGGGAGGCCAAGGCAGGAGGATCACTTGAGCCCAGGAGTTCAAGACCAAGCTGGGCAATATGGTGAAACTCCGTCTCTACTATTAAAAATAAATTTAAAAATATATTTAAATTTTTTTAAAATGCCATTGTACTAATTATTATTCTTATGTATTAAACAGAAGACTTCTCATCACCTACTCCCTGCCCAATATTAGCATCGTGAAGCCTAGCAAAAACAAACAAACAAACAAAAGAAAAAAGAGGACTATGGGTGATTGTTCTGATTCATAGGACCTTAGAGAGGCTCTCTTAGGAATAATTTTGTTAATCTTTTCACAATATTGGTTGGTTATATAAAGAAAAATTACAATATTGAGAAAATGATATTTTTAAACATAAGTACCAACTTACTCTTTTTCATGTTTCGCAAAAGTTTCAAACTCTACAAAAGTAAAGAAAAACAAAATGTTAGTTTTTTTCCTGTGAAATTTGAAATACTTTAATCAAGTAGAAATATAGACTTAAGTGAAAAGAATTAATTTCCTTAAAAATAGCCATGAAAATGTACAAAGTTGTTTTTCCATCTTGCCATTTTTAATTCAGTGCACAACCTCTACTTGATTTTATCTTGCTATTTTTATCACCCATGCAAATATCACACTATGTGTTTTGAAATAGTATTATCAGAGGCTGAGCGCAGTGGCTCACACCTGTAATCCTGGTGCTTTGGGAGGCCAAGGCAGGAGGATTGTTTGAGCTCAGGAGTTCAGGACCATCTTGGGCAACATAGTGAGACCCCGTATCTCTACAAAAAGTAAAAAAAAAAAATTAGCCGAATGTGGTAGCAGCTACTGGGGAGGCTGAGGCAAGAGGTCCACTTGATCCCAGGAGTTCAAGTTTACAGTGAGCTCTGATACCACCACTGCGTTCCAGCCTGGGCGACAGAGTGAAAACATGTCTTTTATGAAAGATTAATAAATTTTTGTTGTTGTTTTTGAGATGGAGTGTTGCTCTGTCACCCAGGCTGGAGTGCAGTGGTGTGATCTCAGCTCATTGCAACCTCCGCCTCCCAGGTTCAAGCGATTCTCCTGCCTCAGCCTCCTGAGTAGCTGGGACTATAGGCGCGTGCCACCACGCCTGGCTAATTTTTTTTTTTGCATTTTTATGTAAAGACGGGGGTTCACCATATTGGCCAAGCTGGTCTCGTGATCCACCTGCCTTGACCTTCCAAAGTGCAGGGATTACAGGCGTGAGCCACCGCGCCCAGCCAGTAAATTGTTTTTTTAAATTTTGCTCTCAGAATATTGACAGGGAGCAGTGGGGTGCTGGCAAGGTGGCTCATGCCTGTAATTCTAGCACTTTGGGAGGCTCAGGTGGGAGGTTCCCTTGAGGCCAGGAGGTTCAAGACCAGACTGGGCAACATGGTGAGACCCCCATCTCTACCAAAAATTTTAAAAAGCCAGGCATCGTGGTGCAGTCCCAGCCACTCGGAAGGCTGATGCAGGAGGATCACTTGAGCCCAGGAGGTCAAGGCTGCAGTCAGCCATATTTATGCCACTGTAGCGTGGGCAACAGAGCAAGACCCTGTCTAAAACAGAAAGAGAAAGAGAGAGAGAGAGAGAGAGGAAGGGAAGGGAAGGGAGAAGGGAAGGGAAGGGACTCAGAGGGGTAGAGGGGATGAAATTCCCACTTCTCTCCTTTATTAGGGCCATTTCAGAACCCACAATGGCTTCTGAATATATCCATGATACACAGCCATTTCCATTCTAGCCAAGAATTTTTGCCAGTCATATTCTATATTCAATTTACTAAGGCCCCCTTCCATACTGTTAGCCATACTTCCTTCCCCCACTTTTATGGTGGACTCTCTAATTTATCTCTTCAAGGAACCTACCAAAATTTCTTCTTTACTCCACATTTCTTCAGCATGTATGTTTTTAATCTGCTTCATGGCATTTTATTCTTCTTGATAATTTTCATGTTTCTCAAAGGTGTTCTGTTCCAGCAGATTAACTATACTATTTTCAAGGGCAAATAGTTATCCTTTATGACTTTTCTATTTTCCTAACACCTAACAGAAATGTGCTCTTCCTTGGAATAGATATTTAATAAATTCTTAATTTGTAACATTTTTAGTTATTTTTAAAAAAATAGATGATTTATTTACAAGTCAGGAAATCTTAGTAAAAATGCTGCCATCCTTGTCTTCAATCTACTCAGTTTCTAATGTTCCTCCTGTAGATAACCACTGTTAGTTTTTCATCCTCTGTAGTTAGTATCTTTCCAGAGTTACTTATGAATATGCAAGTAAATACACATATGTATCATATTCCTCTTTTTAAGTAAAAGTTAATAAATTATATATAAATATATTGAGAAAGTCCTAATTCTTTTTTAGCTGCACAGTATTCCATTTGTATGGATATAACATGATTTATGATTTATTTAATCAGTTCCCCTAACAACACTATTAATTATGTTGTTTCCAGTCATCTGCTCTTACAGACAATGCTGCAATGAATACTTGGTATACATGTTATTTCATGTATATGCAAGCATATTTGTAGGATACATTTCACTTCTAGTGAAATTGTTGAGTAAAGGATACATGCATTTGTAATTTTGATATTGCTAAATTGCCCTTCATAGAAGTTGTACCAGGCTGGGTACAGTGGCTCACACCTGTAATCCCAGCATTTTGGGAGGCCAAGGCAGGAGGATCGCTTGAGTCCAGAAGTCAGCAACATAGGGAGACCCCATCTCTAATTTTTTTAAAAAAATTTTAAAAGGAAGTTGTACCACTTGACATTCTCACCAACAACATTGAGTGTGCTTATTTCCCCATAGTCTCCCTAACAGAGAATGTAATCAAACTTTTGGAATTTACCATTCTGATAGATGAAAAGCCATATGTCACTGTGGTTTTAATTTGTAACAAAGTTTTTTCATTATGAATGAGATTGAACATATCAAATGTTTAAAGGGCATAGCATGCTCATTTATTTTCTTCAAACCATCTGATCCCATATTTTTGCCCATTTTTATTTGGGGGTTATTTTCCATGAATTTCTAACAGTTCTTTGTATATTAGAGTAATAACCCCTTTGGCTGTGGTGCCAGTTGCAGATTTTTTTTCCTCCAATTTGTTCTTTGTCTTTAGATTTTTAAGGTGATTGTTTTGCCATGCATAAATTTTCTCTTTTATTTAGCTGAATTTATCTATCTCTTTTGTTATGGTCTCTGGATTTTGAGTCATAGTTATAAAGGTCACTCACATTCCCAGGTTATAAAAGACTCTTTCCAAATTTTTTTTAGGTCTTCTATGGATTGAGGTTTTTGTTTTTGTTTTTTTTAATATTTTCATCTTTTAGCCATTTAGAATTTATCCTGATATAGATATAAGGAATAGACCCTGCTTTTTTTCAGGTGGTTATCTATTTGATCCAACAACAGTTATTAAACCATCCATCTTTATCCCCTGATTTTGAGATACCACCTTCATTATATACTAAATTTCTACATATATTTGGATATATTTCAGAACTTTGCCTTTTACTCTGCTGGTATATGTTTCTTTTTATACACTAATATCATGCCATTTTAGTTTTACATTTATATTTTTGAGATGACATCTCACTCTGTCACCCAGGCTGGAGTGCAGTGGCGCAGTCTCTGCAGCCTCCACCTTCCAGGCTCAACCAATCCTCCCACCTCAGCCTCCTGAGTAGCTGGGACCACAGGCACATACCACCATGCCCAGCTAATTTTTTGTATTTTTGATAGAGACGGGGTTTTGCCATGTTGCCCAGGCTGGTCTTGAATCCTGAGCTCAAGTGATCCGCTCGCCTTGGCCTCCCAAAGACGGGGACTTACAATATTTGAATATCTGCTAAGGTGACTCGTTTATTGCTTTTCTTTTTATTTATTTTTAAAAATTATTTTAGAAAGACATTTATCTAAACTATTTTTATTTATTATTTATTTGCAGGTTTCTGACTATTCTTGCTTCCCCCTACTCCCATATGAACTTTTAAATCAGTTTATATAGTTCCAGAAATAAACAAGTTGGTAGTTTCATTGGGCATCTTTTACATTTATAAATCAACCTTAGAGAGAAGTGGATTCTTTTTTCTTCATTTATTTTTATTTTTATTTTTTAATTTTTATTTTAGGTTCACAGGTACGTGTGCCAGTTTGTTATATAGGTAAACTGTGTGTCACAAGGGTTTGCTGTACAGATAATTTTGTCACCCAGGTAATAAGCATAGTACCTAATAGGTATTTTTTCTGGTCCTCTCCCTCTGAAAAATGAATCTTTAAGTTGTAGTTTTTCTTCTTTTTGGTTTCCTTCTATTTTGATTGTTATAATATCAACAATTAGTTTTAGAAAGATATTTAATCTAATTTTCCATCTCAATGCTGGAGAGGGGGGAAACTTGCAGTAAGAGAAAGCGTCTGGCATGTTTCCCAAAACTCTTATCTTCTTTACCTTACTCCGTGTGAAACTTTTTCCAGGAGTCTTCAGTGTCTGTTTTGAAGATGTTGAATTTTCCATGGTGTCAGGACAGCTAGTAGAATATGTTTCTATAGATTGGGCATGCATACCTTAAAAAAAAAAAAGGAGAAAAACATGTTTCATTGCATACCTTGTTAAGTCTTCATGTTACATATAGCAAATTGTTAGCTTGGCTTTTTTAGGCATTATTTTGACTATATATTATATTATGGGCTTTTAAAATGTTTTCTTTTGTGTAATCATTTTTGTACCTTTCCATTTAGGTCCTACTTTATTGTTAATCTTTTAACATTTTCATTTTTATGATTTTTTTGAGAGAAAGTACTACAACTTACAATCTTCATCGGCAAGAAAGAAGGACTCTAGAGTTCTTTCTGGGAGAGGAGGTGGGGGAGAAGAACGATCTTGATGTAGTTCTGTTATAAGAAAGTATACAACAAACCAGAGAAATCCATCAATTAGAAGTCATAAGTCAACACCCTTTTCTCTTTGTATAATTTTTTAATCAATCAATCTTAACCAAAAATCACCAAATAAAATATTATCTGAAAAATGACTGGAGCCTCAAGAACTTTGTTTTTCTGCCTCGTTAGCCAGTGAGCCTATGATTCATCAAAAATGTATAGCTCCCTTCAGAAGTATTCTCCCAAAGACACTGAAACCACATATAATCAAGCTTCTAGATCTAACAACCATTTTGCATGAAATATTTGGGATAGAGGAACATGTTAAATAAAACCATCATGATACAATTAGCCAAATCTAGAATGTTAAGCAGTCTTTTAAGAAAAATGACCCACTCTTTTCAACAAATAAATGGTGTGAAAAGTATAGAAAGGAGAACTGTTATATATTTAAAAAGAAAATACAAAAAAAGAAGGGAGAACTTACAGATTTCAAAAGACAGATTTAAGAAGACAAACATGTAAACCAAATGCAATGTTTAGATTTTGTTTGAATCCATATTTGAATAAACCAACTGTAAAAAGACATTTTTGAGACAATTGAAAACTGAACAGTCTGGATATTAGTTACTATTAAGGAATTATTATTAATTTTATTGGTGTGATAATGCTATCATGGTAGGTTTTAAATGTGTTTGAAATTTTCCATGATGAAGATCTTCAATAATGGACATATTTTCCCATGATGTAAATTTCTAAAGATACAGATGGTATTCTACTGACATAAGCATCTCATTGTATGGTGCTGAGTATTATTATATTAATTCCTTTTGAAAATGAAAATGCAGTAAAGTACGAGAGGTTCACATGTCATTGGTCATTGGGTTTGTTTAGTCCTTACAATTTGTCTTATCAATAAATTGTCTTATTTCTTACATGCTGGGTAATACACACAAGTGTAGTACTTATTTCTAGCACCTAATAAAATAACTGGCATACAGTAGGCATTTAATACTTAATAACTATTCTGAAGTAGTTCATCATCTTCCAGTTTGCTGTTAGGGAATATTTTGAAAACTAAAGTTGTTCGTTAACAGTATTCTAGTAAATATTTCCCTAAATTTTCATTTCATCTTAATATTCCCCTGACAAAGAACCCATAATGCCTGTTACTTACTGCATTAAATCTAAATTCCTCTGCCTAACTTTGGGTGTATGTGGTAAAATACACATAAGATTTGCCATTAGTGACATTTAGCATATTCACAGTATTGTACAACCATCACCACTATTTAGTTCCAGAATATTTTTCATCACCCTAGAAGGAAACTCTGCACCCATAAAGCCGTCACTCCCTATTTTCCTCTTTCTCCCAGTCCCTGGCAATCACTGATTTCCTTCTGTCTTTATGGATTTCTATTCTGGGTATTTCATCTGACTGGCTTTTTTAAGTCCTTCAGAATCTTGCCTCACATCTTATTTACCCAAATTTATTTTCTATATTTCACAAACTAGAATATCTATTGCAATAAAAAATAACCTACTCACCATTTCTCCATACACATCATGCTCATTTCTACCTTTGAGTCATTGTTAGGCTGATCCCTGCTGCTGGAATTCCCTCCTTTTTTCTTTCTGTCTATACAAATTCTTTAAAGTTCTTTCTTCCACTCAGCAAAGCCTTTCCTAATCACTCCAGTAATGCCATCCTGTTTTTCCAGACTGCTGGTGATTACAGTGGGTACCACACAGATTATCACTTAGTGGTTCCATATGAGTATTAATTTTATCTACTGAATTTGTATATAAGCATTAAGTAGTACTCTTATACATGGTGCCTATTCTAACACCATGTAAGGTACACAGAATTTGCTTAGTAAAATGCTCATTTAATGATTAATAAAAATTATAATTGATAATATTTAATGAGGACTTATTTGACAAGTACTGGGCTAAAAGCTTTATGACATTATCATATTTAATCCTCATAAAAATTATCTAAGGGATTCTATTATTCTCCTTTTATAAATGAGAAAAATAGATGGAGAAAGTATGTAATTTAACCAACTTTATGCATGTTGATAATTCTTCGTAGACTGGGGATTTGACTTAAAGCCTATCTGACTTTAAAGCCCATGTTTTTGTTGTCATGTTTTGTTTTGTTTTGTTTTCGAGATGGAGTCTCGCTCTGTCACCCAGGCTGGAGTGCAGTGGCATGATCTCGGCTCAGTGCAACCTCCGCCTCCCAGGTTCAAGCGATTCTCCTGCCTCAGCCTCCCGAGTAGCTGGGACTACAGGCATGCACCACCACGCCCAGCTAATTTTTGTATTTTTAGTAGAGATAGGGTTTCACCATGTTGGCCAGGATGGTCTCAATCTCCTGACCATGTGATCCACCAGCCTCAGCCTCCCAAAGTGCTGGGATTACAGGCGTGAGCCACTGCTCCTGGCCTGTTGTCATGTTTTTTAGAGACAGCATCTTGCTCTGTCATACAGGCCAGGTGCAGTGGTGCCATTATAGCTCACTGCAGCCTCAAACTCCTGGCAAAGCCCATGTTTTTTAACCCTTATATTATCTGTATATGTATTTGAATAACATGACAATATGAATAAATATGTTAAGGGCAGCTACCACCTGTGATAATGTAAACAGAGTACCTGAAAGTGCCCAATAAATGTTAGTTTTTGTTCTTCAATGCATGAAACCAGCAAAGCTCAGGAAAGTACTGGAAAGGCAGCAGCAAATTAAAGAACTAAGTGGCCAAAAATAATTTTTTGAATCACAGTGTTAACAGTGGGAAAATCTATATAATGGAAAAGCTGCAAAGTTTTAAAAGATTCTCTCTGAAATAATTTTTAAGTGGTTATATATTAAGGAACAGAATTCTAAAATCCTGTCTTCACCTTGCTCTTAACAAAATTTCTAGTCCGGGAAAACCAGAAATAAATCAATAAATACTGGAAGCTATTATGGGAACCAAGTAACTTCCTGAGGTGAATTACTCTAAACTTAACGAACTATTCTTCCAATCTTGGGGCTAAATGTCATCTAAAGCCAAGAGAAATTTTTACCTGATTTAGGACTTCGGAGTTTTACACTCTAAAATAAAAACAGAAAGGAAAAGTGAAAGAAGAATATATATGCGAATTATACAAACTCAAAGCAAAAAATGGCATTTTTGAAATTATATTTAAGATAGCTGCAGAAATAATTATGAAATGTAGACCCTATTTTTCGTAATTTGTAAGTGTGCTGAATTAGGAAATGGCATCCTTCACTCTTACAATGATTTTTATATCCCATGGCAATTAGTCCTAAACTGATCCCCTTTTGACTTATTTCTGTTCCACCTACAACATTTCCCTGAAAATTGAAATTGAAGTTACTTCATAACATTGGAAAGAATTATTGTTCTTTCCTCTGGGAGTTGTTAAGATAAATATATGTGCCTATTATTAATGACAATAATAATTACTAGTACATTGGAATTATAATTTAAAAGGCAGAGAATATTTGCCTATCAGCATTGCAATTGTAGGTACTTTAAAATGTTTAATTATTTTTCCAGTGTCTCAAATCTTAAGATCATTGGTTCACAGAATATATAGAAATACATGACATTTTTAGATGCACTTCTATTTTTCCTCCAGAAGCAGGACACGTCTACTTTCAAGAATTATTTTCTATTTAATCCACAACCCCCCCACCATCTCTGACTTTACCATCAACCACACTATTCCAAAAGGTTTATCTTAGGTAATATGCACACCTGTCATTCTCTATAACATATTATCACAGCTAACATGATACAGCCTACCAGATGACTACAGTGAACAAGCTTCCTACTTAAGTATGAAACATTTATTTTTGCCTTAACTATCCTTCAAGAATCAGCTCAAATGTTTCCTCTTTCACTAAATCTTCCTTGATCACTTCCAACCTGGAGGCATCTCCCACACTTGAAATTCTTTATCTTTCATATGACATTGATCATATTTGCTTTGTTATAATAAATATAGGCAAAAATAAAGATTTGTACACGTCCTGTATCTCTACCACTAGACAAGAAGCTTCTTAAAGGCAAGAATTGTGTCTTATACATCTTTTTTATCCCAACATCCTCTAGCACATTGTTTTATATTTAGTATGTGCTTAGGATTTATTGAATGATGGGTGTTAAAAATACAAGGAGTAGAACTGTAGTCTATTGAATCTAGATGAGTAGAGTCATTAAAAAATTATTGACCTTGCTTGGTCTAAGTCTCACAGAGTCATCAAATTTCTTTGGTTCAGATGTTCCACCCCATTCCAGTGGTGTTCCAATTTTTACCTTCACAGCTGAGGATAAGGATTTGGAAACATTTGGTGAGAATTCTCCTGGAAGAAAGTGAATATGTTTCAGTTCTTAGGGGTAGTATTCTTTTAGAAATCAAATGTTGTTCAGCAAATAGTACATACAACATTGAAAGGACCTGAGAAGTAATCTAGTTAATTCACACTTCATTTTATTTTTTGAGACAGGGTCTTGCTCTGTCACCCAGACTGGAGTGCAGTGGCACAATCACGGCTTACTGCAGCCCCCAACTCCTGGGCTCAAGTGACCCTCTCGCCTCCACCATCCAAGTAGTTGGGACTACACATGCATGCTGCCATTGCTCTGCTAAATTTAAAAAAAAATTTTTTTTTAGAGATGAGGTCACTTTATTTTGTACTTACTAAACTGTACTCACCAGCTTCCTCAACCACAATAAATGATTCAGGTGTCCGTACAGGAAGTGGAGGGGGGATTTCATCATCTATCCTTGGAGCAGTTGCTATGCAAAATGTCAGAAATATTGTAACAATTGTTAATTAGAACAATCCAAAGGAAATTCTTATGTTCTAATATTAAATATAAATTTACCATAATTTATATTTAAATTCCGTTGAAGCACCATTATCAGTAAAGTTGGCACTTGTTCATTCGAGGAAAAAGCAAAATGAATTATCTTAAGATACAAACCCAGGAGGTTTTTGCTTATTCTTTAACATTTATTGTTTGTTTTAAAAGCTCAAAAGTAGGGCTGGGTGTGGTAATTCAGGCCTGTAATCCCAGCACTTTGGAAGGTCAAGGCGGGCAGATCACAAGGTCAAGAGATGGAGACCATCCTGGCTAACACGGTGAAACCCCGTCTCTACTAAAAATACAAAATATTAGCCGGACGTGGTGGTGGGCGCGATGGCAGGCGCCTGTAGTCCCAGCTACTTGGGAGGCTGAGGCAGGAGAATGGTGTGAACCTGGGAGGCGGAGCTTGCAGTGAGATGAGATCGCACCTCTGCGTTCCAGCCTGGGTGACAGCAGGAGACTCCGTCTCAAAAAATAATAATAAATAAATAAAAGCTCAAAAGTATTTTGATTGAGTCATGGTGTATCAGTTAACATAAAATATTACATTAATTTTGGAAGCTTTGAATTATCTTTCGCATAACTCCTTTTGTTTTTTATAGACTATATAATAAAGCATTATAAAGTGCTTTGACATGTAAAAGCTTCAGTTATACATCAGGTAAAATCATAAAGATTTTAGTATCTCTTCATTCTACACAAAATCCAAAAATATAGGTATTTTTCCATTTTACAAAACAATAGTATAGGATAGTCTTCTGTATTTCTATGCAAACATTCCAGTTATTAAACATTTTAAATGCTATTATAAGAAACTGCCACCAGATGGCACTTGACGATATTGTTACAATCCGTTGAAAATAAGGGTTTGTTTTTTATTTATTTATTTTTTTGAGACGGAGTCTCGCTCTGTTTTTTAATGATGCAGATGCTTAGAGAAGTCTAAGGTATTTTGAGTATCTAAGAAAAGAAAATACATTTAAATGGTTAAAAATGTATAAAATAATCTAATCACAGAAGGAACTTCTTAGATCCAGATATTTTTGCAGCAAAGCTACAAATGATCTTACACAACTATTTATGAAGAAACTCTACAATAAATAATGTTATAGAGCAAAAGTTTTCTCCACCTCCTGTCTATGTAGAATGTGCTTTATAAATTATTTGATGATATACCTAAGGGAGTTAAACTTGTTCTTTGCTTTCCCTCATCATCTTCTACATCAAATTATTGTCATCATCTCTAACAGGATGCTCATTTCTATCTTCAAACTAATCAGTAAAACAGAACAATATGCATTATATGCAAAAATACAAAATTATAAAAGAGATAAAACATGAAATAAAGGTATACATAAGATAAAATTTTTACACAAAATATAAACATGTATTCTCATCTACTAAATTACTACAAAAGAGCAAGAAATCAGGTTCTCCCCTTCCAACTCCCGCAGGAAGAGAATTCAGTTTTTAGCAATATGTTCAACTCATTTTAGCCACATAATTGTGCAACAAAAATTCTGGGTGCTATTGATCGCATTTTTTTCTGCTCCTCTTTTGGAAGCTGCTTCTATATGTTGAGTAAATTCTGAAGCTAGGTGTGGTGACTTGCACCTATAATCCCAGCACTTTGGGAGACCAAGGTGGGAGGATTGCTTGAGGCCAGATTTTTGAGAGTAGTCTGGGCAACATAGCAAGACCCCATTAAAAAAAAAAAATTTGCCGGGCATAGTGGCGTGTCCCTGTGGTCCCAGCTGCTTGGGAAGCTGAGGTGGGAGGATCAGTTGAGCCCAGGACATCAAGGCTGCAATGAGCAATGTTCACACCACTGCACTCCAGCATGAGCAACGTAGTGAGATTCTGTTTCAAAAAATATTTTTAAAAAACAGTATATTGTGGGCCGTTGATATACATTTCTAGGAATGAGGCGTGCCTTCTTTAGAAGCACTTCTGCTGGTACAGATCCTGCACCAGATCTTGACTGCCTCCATTGCTGCCTGTTTCATGGAATATTATATGTTTGATGTTGCTATTTTCAACTTATTACAGCATTAAAACACTCATGGGATATATTTATTTGAGGAGTAGCAGGAAGAAGAAAAAGAAGGAAGTAGGCCAGGCATAGTGGCTCATGCCTGCAATCTCAGCATGTTGGAGGCCAAGGCAGGGGGGTCACAAAGTCAAGAGATCGAGACCATCCTGGCCAACGTGGTGAAAACCCATCTCTACTAAAAATACAAAAATTAGCTGGGCATGGTGGTGCGCGCCTGTAATCCCAGCTACTCGAGAGGCTGAGGCAGGAGAATTGCTTGAACCCGGGAGGCAGAGGTTGCAGTGAGCCAAGATCGCACCACTGCACTGCAGCCTGGTGACAGAGCGAGACTCTGTCTCAAAAAAAAAAAGAAAGAGAAGAAGCAGAGAAGAGGGAAGATGAGAAGAAACCAAATATTCTATAGAAACAAAGTGAAACCTAAAATTCTATGCAAACTTTAAAAAATAACTTACCTAGTACAGCAGACTCTTGGTTCAATAGTGGGGAAATATTGGTTGGAGAATTCAGTGATAAAGAATCATGTGAATTGTAATAAGAGGAGAGGGATGTAGAGGATGTTGGCAACAAAGAAGAAGGAAAAACAGTTCCATCTTGCTTCTCAGGTAAATCAAGAGACATCTTAGAACCGGTACCACTTGGAGGCCATGATGAAAAATAAGGATCTTCCACTAAAGGTATGTAAGAACATACATCAAGAGCACTAGAGTCATGGTGCTTTACATTAGGGGCATTACATATTTGGTGTTTAGAGTCATACGGCAGTGAATAATTCAGTTCTGCTGAAGAAACATGCATTACTTTTTGGGACTGCATCTCTACAAAACAAGAATCATGTGGTTGAGATTCCAAATAAGAAAAGTTTTCCTTGCTGTCCACCTCCTTGGTTTCTCTCTGCTGTATCAATTCAAAAGGAGTTGATTTGGTCCGTGTTATTGGCACCTTTGAATCAAAATATCTTCCTGCTGCATTTACAGGTTTAGAATTAGAACATGCCTCAAACAAAAGAGAGCCCAAATCCAAACTTTGATGCTTCTGAAGAGGTTCCCCAACTATTGGAAATGCCTTTGTCTGCCGTTTCATGGTTGTATCAGCATTTTTGTCAAAACCGTAATTTAGCTCCAGAAAGTCAAAAGAAGTGCTTGATTTAGCAGGGTACAAAACTAGCTCTTCCTTTGCACTTATTTCAGAAGTCCTAAAGTCAAAGGAAGATGATTCTGTGTTTTCCATTTTTGTCCTTTGTTGGTTCATCATTTTTGCTGCTTTTATGGTACTAAAACAAAAAGAAAGCGTAATAATGACACCGTACCCCAAATAGGCCTCTTCCTAGCATCACAATGATGTATAAGCATGAGATTCATCTCCCAGACACAATTAGTCAACATTTAGATATATAAAATTGTACTCACCTTTTTGGTAAGTTAGGAGAATAAGAGTCTGCTTGGAGAGTGTGATTTTGCTCAGGAATACAATACTTTGCTTGACTCTTTAAAAGAAATAAGTCAAAGGCTGGTTTTCAGTGAAGCAATGTCAATAAGATATTTTAATATTTAGAAGGCTGAAAAGTAATTTTTCAGGAAATATAAAGATTTAAAATAATTCATGAATGGGTTAGATTAGCTTCCAAAATATTGAACTCAGCAAGAACTCGTTCATATGCTGAGATGGCCAGAATGAAGGATTAATAGTGTCATAGAAACTAGAAAGGATTTGTGTATATCATCTTTTCAAATGTGGGAGTTTTTAAAATGTTCTTTAGTGAGTAACTTTAGTCTCAAAAACACTCTGCCTTTAGAAATTTCAGCATCTCAGCCCTTTATAGGTACTCTGGACCTATTTCATCTTGTTCTACTCTTTTCCTCCTCACTCTGCTCTAAATATACGGTGTTTCTTGCCATTACTTTTGCACGCCAAACTTACTTCCAAGTCAAGGCTTTTACACTTAGTATTCCCCCTGATGAATATATTTTTGCTCCAAATTTTGCATGGCTGTCTCCTTCTAAGTAATTAGATCTCTGCTTAACTGTCATCTGCATAAGGAAACCTTCCCTGACCACCCAACCTAAAATCACACTTCTGCGCCTGTCCAGCCATGCTCAATCTTCTTCTTTTTTAAGACACAGGGCCTTGCTATATTGCCCAGTCTGGCCTCAAACTCCTGGGCTCAAGGAGTCCTCCTACCTCAGCCTCCCAGGTAGCTGGGACCCTGCAGGTGTGTATCACAGTGCCTGGCTTCAATCATTTTTTTTTTTTTTTTAAATTAAGTTAGAGTCTTGTTCTGTTGTCCAGTCTGGAGTGCAGTGGCACAAACATGGCTCACTGCAGTCTCGACCTCCTGGGTTCAAGTGCTCCTCTCACCTCAGCCTCCCAATCCTTATTTTTTATAGCAATTATCATATTATGAAATGTGTTATTGTGGTTCATAGAATCTTAAAATACCATTGATTATAAAATATATCTTCATTTCAGAGATGTTAAAATCCATTTTGAACATCTCAATTGATGCAGAAAAAGCATTTGACAAAATTCATGTTAAAATCCCTTAAAATAGGAATGTAAGGAAATTTTCTCAACATGATAGAGGCCATATATGAAAACCTATAACTAACATATATTCAATGGTGAAAGACTTAAAGCTTTTCCCCTAAGATCAAAAACAAGACAAGAATGCCAACTTTTACCACTTTTATTCAACTTGGTACTAAAGTTCTAGCCAAAGTAATTTTTTAAAGTAATTTTGTTCTTAGGCAAGAAAAAAAAAAGCATTCAAATTGGAAAAAAAAAAAAAAAGGCTGCACACGGTGGCTCATGCCTGTAATCCCATCACTTTGGGAGGCTGAGGTGGGTGGATCACTTGAAGTCAGGAGTTCGAAACCAGCCTGGCCAACATGGTGAAAGCCCGTCTCTACTAAAAATATAAAAATTAGCCGGGCATGGTGGTGCACACCTGTAATCCCAGCTATTTGGGAGGCTGAAACAGGAGACTTGCTTGAGCCCAGGAGGTGGAGGTTGAAGTGAGCCAAGATCACGCCACTGCATTCCAGTCTGGGCGACAGAGTGAGACTCTGTTTCCAAAAAAAAAAGGAAAAAAAAAAGTAAAATTATCTCTATTCTCAGATGACATGATTTTATATATGGGATTCCACAAAAAATCTGCTAGAGCTAATAAACAAATTCAACAAAGTTGCAGGATGTAAAATGAACACACAAAACAAGTTGCATTTTTATACATTAGCAATGAACAATCTGAAAAGAACATTAAGGAAACAGTTATATTTATAATGGCACCAAAAAGAATAAAATACTTAGGAATAGATTTAACCAAGGAGGCAAAAGACTTGTATACTGAAAACTACAAAGCTTTGCTGAAAGAAATTAAACAAGATATAAATAAATAGACATTCTCTGTTCAAGGAGTGGAAAACGTATTATTGTTAAGACAACATTACTACTCAAACTGATCTACAGGTGCAATGCCATTCTTATCAAAAGTCCAATGGCATTTTTACATAATTTGTTTAAAAACCAGAATAAAATTCATGGAATTTCAAGGGACACTGAATAGTCAAAACAATCTTAAAAAAGAAGAGCAAAGTTGAATGACACACTACCTGATTTCAAAAATTGCTACAAAGTGACAGTAATCAAAACAGTGTTGTACTGACATAGTATAGACTAAAGACCAGTGAAATAGAAGAGCTTAGAAAAACACAATTACATATGGTGGGCAATTGATTTTTGACAAAAGTGCCAAGAAAATTCAGTGGAGAAAGGAGAGTGTTTTCAACAAATGATTCTGGGAAAAACTGAATATACGCATGCAAAAGAATGAAGTTGAGACTGGGTGCAGTGGCTCACGCCTGTAATCCCAGCACTTTGGGAGGCCGAGGCGGTGGATCACCTAAGGTCAGGAGTTCGAGACCAGCCTGATGAAAATGGAGGAAACCCCATCTCTACTAAAAATACAAAATTAGCCAGGCGTGGTGGTGCATGCCTGTAATCCCAGCTACTCAGGAGGCTGAGGCAGGAGAATCACTTGAACCCTCAAGGCGGAGGTTGCAGTGAGCCGAGATTGTGCCATTGCACTCCAGCCTGGGCAGCAAGAGTGAAACTCCATCAAAAAAAAAGAGAGAGAATGAATTTGGACCCTTATGGCACATACAGAAATTAACTCAAAAATGGATCAAATACCTAAACATAAGAGGTAAAATGTAAAACTGTTACAAGAAAATGGGCAAGCTTCATGACATTGGATTTGGCAATTATTTCTTGGATAGGACACCAAAGGCACAAACAACAAAAGAATAAATAGGAAAACTGGACTTCATTGAGATTTAAGACTTTTACACACCAAAGGACACAATCAACAGAGCAAAAAGGCAACCCTTTGACTGAATGGAAGGCGATATTTGCAAATCACATATCTGATAAGGGATCAATATCCAGAATATATAGAGAACTCCTGAAACTCAACAACATGTAAACAACTCAATTTTTTTTTTGGGGGGGGGTGGGGGACAAAGTCTTGCTCTGTCGCCCAGGCTGGAGTGCAGTGGTGCGATCTCGGCTCACTGCAACCTCTGCCTCCTGGGTTCCAGCAATTCTCCTGCCTCAGCCTCCCAAGTAACTGGGATTACAGGCACACACCACCATACTCAGCTAATTTTTGTCTTTGTAGGAGAGACAGGGTTTCCCCATGTTGGCCAGGCTGGTCTCGAACTCCTGACCCCAAGTGATCTGCCCACCTCGGCCTCCCAAAGTGCTGGGAGTATAGGCGTGAGCCACCGCATACAGCCTCAATTAAAAAAATGAGCAAAATCTGGGCACCATGGCTCATGCTTGTAGTCCCAACTACTGGGGAGTTTGACGTGGGAGGATTCCTTGAGGCCAGGAGTTTGAGACTAGCCTGGGCAGCACAATGAGACCTTGTCTCTAAAAAAAAGTTAAAAAAAAAATTAGCTTCGTGTGGTAGTGCATACCTATAGTTTCTGCTACTCAGGAGCTGAGGTGGGAGGATCACTTAAGGCCCAGGAGTTTGAGGCTTCAATGAGCCAGGATGGTGCCACTAGACTCCAGCCTGAATGTCAGAGCAAGACCCTGACTAAAAAAAAAGTAGGGGTGGGTAGGGGAAGACAAAGGACTTGAAGAGATATTTTTCTGAAGAGGATATACAAATGGCCAATAAGACCACAGAAAGGTGTTTAACCATTAGGAAAATACAAATCAAAATCACAATGAGATACCACTTCACACCTAATTAGGATGGCTGCCATCAAAAAAACAAAA
>NW_012113586.1:6707252-6711186 GCF_000951035.1 Colobus angolensis palliatus | reverse complement strand
GGAGGCTGAGGCAGGAGAATCGCTTGAACCCAGGAGGCGGAGGTTGCACTGAGCTGAGATTGCGCCATTGCACTCCAGCCTGGCAACAGAGCGAGACTCCGTCTCAAAAAAAAAAAAAAAAAAACAGAAAATAAAAAGAGAAACTGGAACCCTTGTGTACTGTTGGTGGGATTGTAAAACGGCACAGCTGCTATGGAAAACAGTATGGCTGTTCTACAAGAAAACTAAACATAGAATTACCACATGTAATTCTACTTCTGGGTTATAACCAAAGTAATTAAAAGCAGGGATACAAAGATATATTTGTATACCAGTGGTTATCACAGCATTACAGCAGCCAAAAGGTGGAAGGAACGCAAGTATCCATTGATGGATGAATGGATAAACAAAATGTGTGCGTGTGTGTGTGGGGGGTGTGTGTGTATAAACATATACAATGGAATATTATTCAGCCTTAATGAGTAAGAAAATTCTGACACATGTTATAACATGGAAGAACCTTGAGGACATTAGGCTAAGTGAAATAAGCCAGACACAAAAGGACAAATACTATATGATTCCACCCATATCAGGTACCTAGAGTAGTCCAATTCATAGAGACAGAAAGTAGAATGATGGTTGCCAGGGGCCAGTGGGAGGGGAGAATAGGGCGTTATTGTTTAATGGATACAGTGTCTGTTTAGAATAATGAAAGTTCCAGAAATAGTGATGGTCACTCAACATTGCGAACATACTTAATGCCACTATATTGTACACTTAAAAATGGCTAAAATAGCAGATTAAAATGATATATTGTACCAAAATAAAAATATTAATTGGAAAGTATCTCTTCCTTTTCTATTTCCTGGTATAGACTGTATAAAATTGGTGTTAATTCTTCCTTAATCATTTGATAGAATGATCTAGTGAAACTATGTGGGCCTGAGATTTCTTTTTTGGGAGTTTTAAAATTACAAATTTAGTTTTTCTAATCACTAAGGGGCTATTCAAATTATCCATGTCATGCTGAATAAATTGTGGTGGATTGTGTTTGAGAAAATAATCCATTCTGGGCTGGATGTGGTGACTCACACCTGTAATCCTAGCACTTTGGGGGGCCAAGGCAGGAAAATCCCTTGAGCCCAGGAGTTCAAGACCAGCCTGGGCAACATAGCTCCTATTTCATTCCCAATATTGATAATTTTTATTTTCTCCCTTTTTATCTGTGTCAGTTTTTAAAAAGGTTTCTCAATTTCATTGATCTTGTTAAAGAACCAATTTTTTTTATCTTTTAAAAAAACCAGGCTGGGCACCTTGGCTCACGCCTGTAATCCCAGCACTTTGGGAGGCTGAGGCAAGCAGATCACCTAAGGTCAGGAGTTCAAGACCACCCTGGCCAACATGGCAAAACCCCATCTCTACAAAAACACAAAACTTAGCTGGGCATGGTGGCACATACCTGTAGTACCAGCTACTTGGGAGGCTAAGGCAAGAGAATCGCTTGAACCTGGGAGGCGGAAGTTGCAGTGAGCCAAGATCATGCCACTGCACTTCAGCCTGGGTGATAGAGTTAAACTCTGTCTCAAAAACACAAAAACAAACAAACAAAAAACCAATTCTGATTTTTCTCTATTATTGTTTCCAATTTCATTGATTTCTGCTCTTTATTTCTTTTTCTATATTCTTGGAGTGAGAGCTTAGATTATTGAGACCTATACTGTTTTCTAATGGATGCACTTAGTGATGTAAAGGTCCCTCTCAGTACTGCTATAGCTTCTGTCTCATAAATTGTAATATGTTGTATTTTCATTTTTGTTTAATTCACTGTGTTTCTTTATTTCCTTTGAGACTTTCTCTTTGACCTAATAGATTATTTAGAAAAGTGTGGTTTGATTTCCAAGTATTTGGATACTTTTCCATTACCTTTCTGTTACTGATTTTTTCTTTTTTTAATTAATTAATTTTTGAGGCAGGGTCTCGCTCTGTCACCCAGGCTGGAGTGCAGTGGCACAATCACAGTTGACTGCAGCCTTGACCTCCCAGACTCAAGCAATCCTCCCACCTTAGCCCCCTGAGTAGCTGGGACTACAGGCATATGCTGTCACACTTGGCTGAATTTTTAATATTTGTAGAGACAGGGTCCCCCTGTGTTACCCAGGATCATTTTCAACTCCTGGCCTCAAGGAATCCTCCCACCTTGGCCTCTCAAAGTGCTAGGATTACAGGCAAGAGCCACCATGCCCGGTCTCTGTTACTGATTTCTAATTTGATTCTATTGTGGTCAGAAAATATATTCCGTATAATTTCAATTTTTTTTTTTTTTTTTTTTTTAGACAAAGTCTCACTTTGTTGGCCAGGCTGGAGTGAAGTGATCCTGTCTCGGCTCGCTGCAACCTCCGCCTCCTGGATTCAAGCGATTCTCCTTCCTCAACCTCGTAAGTAACTGGGATTACAGGCACCCATCACCACACCTGGCTAATTTTTGTATATTTAGTAGAGACGGGGTTTGGCCAGGCTGGCCAGGCTGGTCAGACTGGTCTCAAATTCCTGACCTCATGTGATCCACCCACCTTGGCCTCCCAAAGTGCCGGGATTACAGGTGTAAGCCGCCGCTCCCTGCCTAATTTCAATTTTTAAAAAATTTTCAGATTTGTTTTATGGCTCAGGATATACTCTATCTTGATATATATTTTCCATAAGTACTTTAAAAGAATGTGTATTCTTATTAGGTAGAGTGTTTTGTAAGTGTCAACTAGATTTTGTCAGTTAGTGGTGTTGAGTTCACCTATATCCTTGCTGGTTTTCTGTCTAGTTCTATCAAAATTGTTGAAAGAAGAATATTGAAGTATCTGGCTATGACTGTGAAACATCTGTTTCTCTCCTTTAAGTTCTATGAGTTTTTCTTCACATATTTTGCAACTTCATTGTTTGGTCTATATACATTTAGGACTATTATGTCTTACTGGCAGATTGACCCTTTTATCATTATCTTTCCCTATCTCTGATAATTGTCTTTACTCTGAAGTCTACTTTATCTGATATTAACAGTCACTCCTGCTTTCCTTTGACTCATGTTTACATGATACATCTTTTTTCCATTCCTTTGTTTTTAGCCCTCTTGTATATTTGAAGTGAGTTTCTCATAGACAACATATAGTTGAATTTTTTTTTAATTCTCTATGCCAATCTGGCAATTCACTCTACCACCAGTAAATATTGGTGTATTTAGGCTTATATGTTTAATGTAATTATTAATATGGTCAAGTTTCATTTTGCTATTTTATTTTTTGTTTTCTTTTTATTCTGTTTCTCATTGCTATTTTCTTTTTCCTGACGTTTTCTCTTTCTTGCATTTTTTAGAATTCCATTTTGATTTACCTATAGTGTGTTTTATTATATCGCATTGTATAGCCTTTTTTTAGTCATGGCTCTAGATATATATATAGATACATGGTATCACACTCTACTGGTGTTATCATTTTACCAGGTCAAGTGTGGAAGCCTTATCTTCCTTTATGTTTCTTACCATCCTCCTGTTACAAGCATTTAAAATATTTTCTTTAATACATTTAGAACAACATCAGTCAGTGTTATATTTTTGCTTCAATTGTAAAACATAATTTATAAAACTCAGGAGGAGAAGGAAAGTTTATTATATTTACCCATGTTTGCTTATTATGTTCTTTCTTCCTTCTTTCATCATTTCCTTTCTGTTTAGAAAGCTTCCTTTGCCATTTTTTTAGGGTAGGTCTACTGGTAACAGGTTATCTTAGTTTTTCTTCATCTGAGAATTTTTTTTTTTGTTTTTTGTTTTTGTTTTTGTTTTTGTTTTTTGAGACGGAGTCTTGCTCTGTCGCCGACTGGAGTGCAGTGGCCGGATCTCAGCTCACTGCAAGCTCTGCCTCCCGGGTTCCCGCCATTCTCCTGCCTCAGCCTCCCGAGTAGCTGGGACTAC
>NW_012113586.1:6705961-6706541 GCF_000951035.1 Colobus angolensis palliatus | reverse complement strand
TTTTTTTTTTTTTTTTCTCGTCCCTTAGTTCCCTGTTTATTTTTTTCAGTCTATTTTACCACTGTTGTTCAGACTGGGCAATTTCTATTGTTCTGCTTTTCAATTCATTCATTCTTTTTTCTGTACCCTCTATTCTGCTGTTGAACCCATCTATTTTACTTCATTTACTGTATTTTTAAGTTCTAAAATTTCCATTTGCTTCTCTTTATATCTCGTTTTTTGCTGAGATTTTTTTTTTTTTTTGATGAGACTTTGTATTTTTAAATTTGGTTTAAGCGTGTTTTTACTTTTTTTCTTTTTTTATATTTTCATTCTTTTTATTGTTTTTGTTGTTGTTGTTTTAAGCATACTTGTAATTGCTCATTGAAGCATTTTTATCTTAGCTGCTTTAAAATCCTTGTCAGATAATTCTGACATCTGTATCATCTCAGTGTTGTCACCTATTGTCTTTTTTTAAATTCAGTTTGAGATCTTCCTGGTTTTTGGTATAATAAGTGATTTTCAACTGAAATCTGGGTATTTTCACATTATTATGAAACTCTGAATCTTAGTTAAGCCTTCTCTTTTTGCTGGGGCTTTT
>NW_012113586.1:6703449-6705911 GCF_000951035.1 Colobus angolensis palliatus | reverse complement strand
AGTCTTGCTCTGTCACTTAGGCTGGAGTGCAGTGGTGCGATCTCAGATCACTGCAACCTCCATCTCCTGGGTTCAAACAATTCTCATGCCTCAGCTTCCTGAGTAGCTGGGATTACAGATGCACACCATCACGCCCAGCTAACTTTTGTATTTTTAGTAGAGATAGGGCTTCACCATGTTGGCCAGGCTGGTCTCAAACTCCTGGCCTCAAGTGATCTGCCCGCCTCAGCCTCCCAAAGTGCTGGGATTACAGGCATGCATCACCACACCTGGCCCTTGCTGGGGCTTTTTGATACTCTCTAGCAAGGGAAATGGTAGGAGGTCCTTCCTCATTGCTGCCAGGTGGATCCTACCTCCACCAGGTTCCTCACTTAGCCTCTGTTGACACTCCAGGGGATGCACTGTTGGGAAGGCTCCTCACTTGTTCTCCACTGACACTGTGGTGGGAGTGGCCTCATTACCACCAGGTGACTGTGAAAGTCCTGACTCTCTACTAGGCCTCTTCTGACACCACTTCAATGGGAAAGCATTGTGGAGTCATGTTAATACCAGGTAGAAGCCCAGGTTCCTCACATTGTCTCCACTGACACTGTGATAGTGGTGGCCTCATTACCACTAATGATGGTGAAAGTGTTTAGTTTCCACTAGGCCTCTTCTGATTCTACATATGGTCTCCATTGACACTGCAGGATAAGGAGCCTCATTACAGGCCAGTGGGGATGAAAGTTCCAGCTCTCTACTTGCCCTTCTCTAACACCACCCAAGAAGGCGTATTGGACACCTTATTATAGCCTTGTAAGGGTGGAAGTCTAGGCTCCCCACTCAGCCTTTGTTGGCATGGATGAGATTGGGTCAGCTTTTGCTTCAGTGTTGGCTACAGTAGAATGATTATTGTCTAATAATGTTCTGTCTTGACAGGCTGCCCATTTACTGGTTCTTTGGCTAGAGATAGCAGGCTTTTATTGGGGCATCTTTTTTCTCTGCACTGTTGGCATTTCTCAGTTGTTGGCATCTTAAGCACCAAGTTTAAATTATATGAGGGAAAGAAAACCGAGGGAGCTCACCACCATTTTGTTCCTCAAGTCTGGAGGGCCCTGACTAGTCTGCCTTCTTCTCTCCATCCCTCAGAGTTTTCTAGTGTTTGTTTTATGTATAATATCAAGGATTTCTAGTTGCACTTAGTGGAAGGAATAGGAAAAGTATCTCTACTAGATCTTTCTAGAAGCAGAAGTCCTCCATGGCTATCTTTAACCAGTTCCCCTTGTGAGGGGTTGAACTGTGTTCCTGTATCCCCATTTACTGGCTAAGGACCCACTCCAAACAACCCAGCTATCCAGAGCCATGGCACTGCTACTGGGCTAAATTTGAGTACTGACATTTCCTAGAACCTAAATAAAATATTAGCACAGTTACTCCAGCAACACATTAAGACAATATTATTTTTTCAAGTAGACTTTATTCTAAGGGTATAAGGATGGTTGATAATCATATAATTATATGACTGCATTAAAAGGTCAAAGGAGGGAAAATCCATCTAATCACTCCATAATGCAAAAATATGCAATTGATAAGAATTCAACATGTTGGCCGGGCGCAGTGGCTCGTGCCTGTAATCCCAGCACTTGGGGAGGCCGAGGTGGGCGGATAATCTGAGGTAAGGATTTCGAGGCCAGCCTGACCAACATGGAGAAACCCCATCTCTACTAAAAATACAAAATAAGCCAAGTGTGGTGGCACATGCCTATAGTCCCAGCTACTAGGGAGGCTGAGACAGGAGAATCACTTGAACCCTGGAGGCAGAGGTTGCAGTGAGCTGAGATCGCGCCATTGCACTCTAGCCCAGGCAACAAGAGCGAAACTCCATCTCGGAAAAAAAAAAAAAAAAAAATTCAACATGCTTTCTGAAGAAATTCTTCAGAAAATGAAAATCAATGAATTATTCCTTTAAATAATTTAAAAATTCATATGTCCAATCAAAAGTCAAAATTATGCTTAGTGAGACACCAGAATAATTCCTATCAAAATTAGAATTGTTTATTTCACCTCTATTATTTGACATTGTTCTGGGATTACTAGCCAATGAAATGGGCATGAATATAAAATAAGTAACAATTCCTAGCAACTATATTCTTATTCCATGTCCCTTCACCATATCATTTCTCCTTGCAGTTGATATTAACTATAAGATTGCTTAATTAGTTCCCTAGCCCCAATAGTTATTCCAGCTTTCTTCCCACCCACCTGTCTTGCTGAGGTCTCAAGCATGCTTCATCATTCAAATAATGAGAATTATGATCAGGGCCATGTCTGAAACACTTTGTATTCCTAATGCTGAGAAAACAGTACAGCTCAGTGAGTATTTTCAGATTAATAATTTAAAATGTGATATTAAAAATTGAAATGTATGGCCGGGCGCGGTGGCTCAAGCCTGTAATCCCAGCTACTCGAGAGGCTGAGGCAGG
>NW_012113586.1:6695504-6703245 GCF_000951035.1 Colobus angolensis palliatus | reverse complement strand
TGAGATCCGGCCACTGCACTCCAGCCTGGGCGACAGAGCCAGACTCTGTCTCAAAAAAAAAAAAAAAAAAAATTGAAATGTATATGTCACATATCACTTGAACCCAGGAGGCAGAGGTTGCAGTGAGCCAAGATCATGCCACTGCACTCCATCCTGGGCGACAGAATGAGATTCTGTCTCCAAAAAAAAAAGGAAATGTATATGTCACATGAAGGTAAGGCAGCAGTAATTTTGTCTTGTTAAGGTTTGTTCAGAATCTAACACTTTGTGGTTACACAGTATTTAACATCAATTTTTGTGATGAGATCAAAATAGCATATCCTAGAACTCTCAATATATTTTAATTGGCATTTGGCCAAATCATAATAGTTTTTATATCTTAGGCCTCCAGCTGAAAAACCTTTGGATATTCTAAAATATTCTCAAAACTTCAATGATTCAAGAAAGCAATCAACAGAGTGAAGAGACAACCTGTGCAATGGAAGAAAATTCTGCAAACTATACATCTGATAAGTATCCAACAGCATTGGATACTAACATAGCATAAGGACTCAACCCAACAACAAGAAAACAAATAACCTGATTTTAAAATGGACAAAGGACCTGAAAAGATTTCTCAAAAGAAAACATACAGATGGCCAACAGGCATATGAAAATATGTTCAACATCACTAATCATCAGGGAAATGCAAATTGAAACCACAGTGACCTGTCATCTGTCACTTGTTAGGATGGCTATTATCAAAAAGACAAGAGATAACAAAAGTTAGAATATTAAGAAAAGAGAACACTTGTACCCTGTTGATGGGAACATAAATTAGTACAGAAATTATGAAAAACAGGATGGAGATTCCTCAAAAAAATAAAAATAGAACTACTATATGATCCAGCAATTCAACTTCTGGGTATATATCTGAAGGAAATGAAGTCACTGTGTCAGAGAGATATCTGCACTCCCATGTTTATTGCAGCATTACTCACAATAGTCAAGACACAGAATCAACCTTGGTGTCCACAGTAGATGAATGAATAAAGAAAATGTGGTATACATACACAATGGAGTACCATACAACCTTTAAAAAAGAAGGAAATCCTGTTATTTGTGACAACATGGATGAACATGAAAGACATGCTAACTGAAATAAGCCAGGCACAGAAAGACAAATACCACATTATCTCACTTATATGTGGAATCTTTTTTTTTTTTTTTAAGTGGAGCTTATAGAAGCAGAGTATAGAATAATGGTTACCAGGAGGCTGGGTGGAAGGTGGGGGGAGAGATGGGGTTGGGAAGATGTCAGTCAAAGTATACAAAATGTCAGTTAGACAGTAGGAATAAGTTCAAGCTGTACAATGTTGTACAACATGATGACTATAGTTAATAACAATGTATTGTATACTTCAAAATAGCTGAGAGTAAATTTTAAACATGGGAGCAGAATATATGCTTGCCGTTTTACTCCTATTGTTTCTAAATTTAGCTGAAAACTGTAAGCAGTAGGTTAATCAGAGATTAATTTTTTTAATAATTTTTTTTGAGACAGGGTCTCACTCTGTTGCCCAGGCAGGAGTGCAGTTGTGGGATCATGGCTCACTGCAGTCTTGTCCTCCTGGGCTTATACAATCCTCCCAGCTCAGCCTCCTGAGTAGCTGGGACCACAGGCACATGCCTGTGCCTGGCTACTATCTTTTTTTATTTTTGAGACAGAGTTTCACTCTTGTTTCCCAGGCTGGAGTGCAATGGTGCAATATCGGCTCACTACAACCTCCGCCTCCTGGGTTCAAGCGAGTCTCCTGCCTCAGCCTCCTGAGTAGCTGGGATTACAGGCACCTGCCACCATGTCCAGCTAATTTTTATATTTTTAGTAGAGACTGGGTTTTGCCACAGTGACCAGGCTGGTCTTGAACGCCTGACCTCAGGTGATCTGCCTGCCTCGGCCTCCCAAAGTGCTGAGATTACAGGTGTGAACCACCACACCCGGCCATTTTGAAAAATTTTTTTGTAGAGAAAATTGTTATGTTGCCGAGGCTGGTCTCAAACTCCTAGGCTCGAATCAGTCCTCCCACCTTGGCCTTCCAAAGTGCTGGGATTACAGGCATGAACCACCTCGCCCAGCCAAGAGATTATTTTGAAATTTTTATTCCTCTTTAAGACAGGGTCTCACTTTGTTGCCCAGGCTGGAGTGCGGTGGTGGCATTTCAGCTCACTGCGACCTCCACCTCCCAGGTTCAAGCAATCCTCCTGCCTCAGCCTCTGGAGTAGCTGGGACTACAGGTATGCCCCACCACTCCTGGCTAAATTTTTTTTTTTTTTTTTTCGGAGATAGGGGTTCACCATGTTGGCCAGGCTGGTCTTGAACTCCTGACCTCAGGTGATCTGCCTGCCTCAACTTCCCAAAATGCTGGGATTACAGGTGCGAGCCACCGGACCTAGTGAGATTAATTTTTTAAGTTAAGTTACCTCAAATTAATTTGTTCTTTTCCACAGGAAATTTTCAGTGCAGCCCTATGCACATCTGAAGCTCTCAATTTAGTTGTGACAATGGATAAATCCTGCAACAAATCTGACATCTCTTGACCAAAAGCAAGTATGAAAATTTTTTTGACATCATATCTAGTTTAAATTTTACCTCTGTTCCAGAATGTTTATCTCTGATAACATCCATCTGTCTCTTAAATAGTTCTAATACAGCATTGTAGACCAGTTCATATTGTTCCTGAAGAGCATCACAACCCAGAACAAATGAAAACAAAAAGAAAAAAAATGGTGAACTGCAGGACCAGATTTTAGGAATATGAACACCAATCACATCCTAATATAGCAGACCCAAAAGGACAATCAGCATGTTATTAAACTTACTAACAATGCCTTATGCTTGCATAGTTCACTTCAGATTTCAAAGCACTTTTATGCTGCTGAAAAAGAAAATAGCTAAATATTTGATACACCTGTAACTAATGTACAAGAATCTTATGACTTGTTTCTTTTATGTTCTAACCCTACTTTCTTATCTTTCTCTCCATCATTCCTCTAATTCTGTTTCCCTTGCTCATATTAAAAAAAAAAATGTATTTCATTCTAGATGGATTTTTTATAAGCAACCTTCATCTTTTCTGGAAAAAGAGATAGTAGTTGGTGTATAGATAGGTAACTTCAATGTCTATGCTTTAATTTGGTCTTCTCAATTGCTCTATAAAGTAGATAGACTATTATACCTATTTACAAACAGTTTATCCCAGGTCATTCAGAAGGAATTTCTAGGACTTGACTCAGAAACTTAATTTCCACACTCTTAGTTCAGTGCATTTAGATAAAGTTGCTAAAATTTTGTCCTAGTAAAGATACCAAAGAAAAGTAAACCACTAAATAAGGTTTGGAAATTTGTGGTTACAAAAGGATTTCACCATAGAGAAATGAGACCTCTACTATTACAAGGTTTATGAGTTATTACTACTCTGTTTTAGCCTGTACTTGCTCAAGCACTCAATTTTGAACCTACTTTTTATCTGAGTTTTCCCTGACACTTTACACATTTCTATACAAATAAGGAACAATTTTTTTCAAAGATAATTTTAGCAAGAAACAATGCAGAGTCTGTATCATCCAACACAGTCATTAGTATGCTCTTTAATTTTTTTTTTTTTTTTTTTTTTTTTTTTTAAGACGTGGTCTCACCATGTTGCCCAGGCTGGAATGCAGTGATGCAATTTCGACTTACTGCAGCCTCGACCTCCCAGGCTCAAGTGATGCTCCCACCTCAGTCTCCCAAATAAGTTGGGACTGCAGGCACCTGCCACTACACCCTGCTAATTTTTGTATTTTTTGTAGAGACAAGGTCTCACTATGTTGCCCAGGCTGGTTTTGAACTCCTGAGCTCAAGCGATCCACCTGCCTCAGCCTCCCAAAGTGCGGGGGTTATAGGCATGAGCCACCACATCTGGTTAATTTTTTTAAGAAAGAAAAATCAGGGCCGGGCACAGTGGCTCACACCTGTAATCCCAGCACTTTGGGAGGCTGAGGCAGGCGGATCACAAAGTCAGGAGTTCAAGACCAGCCTGGCCAGCATGGTGAAACTCCATCTCCACTACAAATACAAAAAATTAGCTGAGCATGGTGGCACGTGCCTGTAGTCACACCTACTCAGGAGGCTGAGGCAGGAGAATTGCTTGAACCTGGCAGGCGGAGGTTGCACTGAGCCGAGATCATGCCATTGCACTCCAGCCTGAGTGACAGAGTGAAAGTCCATCTCAAAAAAAAAAAAAAAAAAGAAAAGAAAAGAAAGAAAAATCAGACAGGAAGCTCTCATCTTGTTACAGTGCCATTTCCTGGTTAGAGTAGTGTCAGAAAAAAACAGCTACAACTGTTAAAATTCAGTTAGTTGTTTGATAATGCCAAAATGTGAAGGCTTTTTCAGCTGTCTTCCAACTCTTAAAAGTAGGCCTGAAATGGAATTTGTTTTTGAAATGGAGTATGGTTTTATTAAATTAGTATTGCAATTTATGTAACTAGATTCCATACTTCTGGAATCTTTATGCATTTACATGGATCAGCCTTCTTTGAAGCCTGACAGCATTAAACCAGCTAATGTTTTCATTTCATATAAGCTTTCTCCCTCACAGGTTGAATATAGAAAACACCTACACTCAGCACATGAAAAGTTATTTTTTCCACCAGCTATTAGTGGAAAACCTGTGCAGGCCAGTTTTATATTATAATAGCTCTTTATTTTTTCCCTTTAATTAACAACTTCTAGACTAAAATATCTGAATTGCCATTGTCAGTGGTTTTATCTCTAACACTATTTGCATATTCATTTCTAAGTGTCTTAAACACTTTAAGGTCTTGCTATTTAAGTAGTTAAAAGTAGTTCTAACAGATTACACAAAAGTGCCTATTAATAAACATCAATATACATTTGATGAATGAATGGGTCAATTCTAAATTCTATATTAAAAATGAATACCTCTTAGAAAACTAAAACTGTTGGGTAAAACTATTGGTGTAGAAATGTGAGTGAAATTAATATTGTAGACAGTGAGAGATTTGAGCTAGGAGGAGAAGGGAAGGGCATTCCTAATGGAATGAACAAGTGTGGGCGTTCTGGGGTAGGTTAAAAGATTGTGATACATAAATATAGTGTGATTATTATATATATATATATAATTTTTTTTTTTTTGAGACAGAGTCTCACTCTGTTGCCCAGGCTAGAGTGCAGTGGTGTGATCTCGCCCACTGCAACCTCCACCTCGCAGGTTCAAGCAATTCTCCTGCCTCAGCCTCCCGAGTAGCTGGGATTGCAGGTGGCTGCCACCATGTCCAGCTAATTTTTGTATTTTCAGTGGAGTCGAGGTTTCAGCATATTGGTCAGGCTAGTCTTGAACTCCTGACCTCAGGTGATCCACCCACATCAGCCTCCCAAAGGTGTGAGCCACCATGCCCAGCCCAATTATGTTTTTTAAAAATTATGCATGCAGTAAGAATCAGGAGAAACTATAGAAAAGTAGTAATAGGGCTATCTCTAGGTAATAGGAATATATTTTTTATTTTTATTTTTCAGTGTTTCCTAAAATGAGCACATAGACTGAATTCTCCGTATTCTTGTTACCACATCCTGAGGTAGAAATTATAAATCCCTGATTTTCTATGCTTTCAGAGATGAATTTTATCACTACAAAATTTCAAGTTAACATGACCTAGCTATTTCAAGTTCACAAGCCAGTTTGTTGAATAATTTTACAACATCCTTTGTAAGGAAGTAAGTAATATTACATTGGTGTCTTAATATTTTCTGAACAGACAGTAAAATAAGGAATGAAAGGAATTTGACCCAGGACAAGGGATACAGGAAAAATATTGGGATATTCAGAGTTACAGAAAATGGCAATGGACTCTAGAGCACGTAATGGTAAATTGGTGTTATATCTGAGCAGTCAGCTGTTTTTGGATGCCTCACCATTAAACATAGAGATGGAGCAAGACTCAGACACACATTCTGATCCATTCACTACAGTTCATACCTGAGTTTGAACTAATGAAGGCCTCTGTGTCCGCATTTCCTGGATCAAACTGAAAACACTGAAGTTCTCAGGAATTATCTATCGAATTAAAGGGGAAAATATCTTATTCCTTTCAATACTTTGTTAATAAATTATTGCTACTTTTTCATAGTCTTGTACTTCCATGGCATCTGCTCTTCTAACATGGGTTAATATCAGAAAAAATGATGCATTTTTAAAACAAATGAGGTTTCTTATCACTTGCAACATGATTTAAAGCCTGGTATTTTCCCTAGAAAAGACTAAAGAAACTCTTCAGAATGATTTCACACAGTGTAACCAAATGTCTAAAACTATGGATATAATGAGGGACAAGATTCAGTAGATGCACAAGTATGAGAGTTGTATAAAATAAAAGAGGTTGGTAGATAGGTCTAAAGGCCATATTTTAAACTTCCTATTAGACATTAAAAAATGATTTATAGATTGGAATGCAAAGTATGATTGCAGTAAGTTGAGTCCATCTATTAAAGCAGTTTGGATAAAGGAAGGGTAACTATATAATTTAGGACAGTGGTCCTCAAACTTTATCATGCATCACAATCACCT
Source organism: Colobus angolensis palliatus (assembly GCF_000951035.1). Taxonomy (NCBI): domain Eukaryota; kingdom Metazoa; phylum Chordata; class Mammalia; order Primates; family Cercopithecidae; genus Colobus; species Colobus angolensis. Next base: position 6,696,640 of record NW_012113586.1, on the reverse strand, counting down.
GGACAGCTTGCTGGGCCCCCATCTCTAGAGATATGATTCAATTCAATGGGGCCCAGTAATTTGCCTTCACCTTAGGTTAGGTGCACCTAACCCCCTTGGGCTTCAACCCCTACATTATTGGAATCTCCAAAGATGGGAAAACAAACAGTAAAGGATATATAAATTACAGACTTTCTGGGAGTCTGAAAAAGTAGAAATAGAAATCTTTGACCTATTTTCAGTATTTCACAAGAACTAACAGAAATTATATGTCTACTAAAACAGCTGCACAAGCTAAGTGAAATACCTGGTTTCCTTGGGTTTTGTTTTTTGTTTTTGTTTTTGAGATGGAGTTTCGCTCTTGTTGCCCAGGCCAAGAGCAATGGCGCAATCTCGGCTCACTGCAGCCTCCGTCTCCCAGGTTCAAGCGATTCTCCTGCCTCAGCCTCCCGAGGAGCTGGGATAACAAGCATGCACCACTACACCTGGCTAATTTTGTATTTTTAGTAGAGATGGGGTTTCTCTATGTTGATCAGGCTGGTCTTGAAGTCACGACCTCAGGTGATCCACCCACCTCAGCCTCCCAAAGTGCTGAGATTACAGGCATAAGCCACCGCACCCGACCAAGTTTCCTTGGTTTTGATTAGAACTGTCAACTCAGAATGGCAACAGTAGAACAGTGATATCCAGTAAAAATATAATGTGAGTCACATATGTAATTTTAAATTTTCTTTTCTTTTTTTTTTTTTTGAGAAGGAGTTTCACTTTTTTTGCCCAAACTGGAGTACAATGGTCCGATCTTGGCTCACTGCAACCTCCACCTCCCAGGTTCAAGTGATTCTCCTCCCAGTCTCCAGAGTAGCTAGTATGACAGGCATGTGCCACCACACCTGGCTAATTTTGTATTTTTAGTAGAGACAGGGTTTCACCATGTTGGTCAGGCTGATCTCGAACTCCTCAAGGTGATCAGCCTGCCTTGGTCTCCCAAAGTGCTGGGATTACAGGCGTGAGCCACCACGCCCGGCTGAAAATTTCTTTCTTTTCTTTCTTTCTTTTTTTTTTGTGAGACGGTGTCTCGCTCTGTCACCCAGGCTGGAGTGCAGTGGCGCGATCTCGGCTCACTGCAAGCTCCGCCTCCCGGGTTCACGCCATTCTCC
>NW_012113586.1:6692072-6694924 GCF_000951035.1 Colobus angolensis palliatus | reverse complement strand
GATCTTCTGACCTCGTGATCCGCCTGCCTCGGCCTCCCAAAGTGCTGGGATTACAGGCGTGAGCCACCACGCCCAGCCTAAATTTTCAAACAGACACATTCAAAAATGAAAATAGGTGAAATTAATTTTAATAACATATCTTAGCCCAATATATATTACATTTCTAACAAGTTCTCAGGTGATGCTGATGCTTCTTGTCTGTGGACCACCCTTTAAGACCCACTTACCTGGGAACTAATTTAATCATCTGACAGAGTGGGTCTACAAGTACATTTTCTAGAAAAAATGAATCATGAAGATAGATATTTTGAAAAACCAAACAATTACTAATATGAAAGCAGTAGAGTAAGAAAATGGGAAGTGCCTGCTGAGAGAAACTCACCCCATCTTTTAGCAACATCCATGTATAATCAATAGCACAAATAACACCAGTCCTTCCACAGCCAGCACTGAAATGAAAGATCACAGTAGCATGTATGCATGTATACCTAGAGAGAATGGACCATTGACAGTAGCTGGAAAATTTCACCAACAGATTTGAGGAAGAAGATGTCTGGGGACAATTAAACTTTCCAAACCCCACCATTTCCCAGAGCACATTTGTCATGCCACAGGTCCTAGGCAACATCTCAGAGCAAGAGTCTCTAGAGCTATACTACTCACAAGTAACTTATCAGAAAAACATGAATTTAATGCTTAGGTTGAATTTATTATCGTTTGTTTCTGCTATTAACCTTTCCCCCTTTCAATTACAGAGTCCTGGCCGGACGCTGACATTTGGTTCATTCTAGGTAGAAGGTTTATACATAGCATCATACCTGCAGTGAATGCATATGGGAACACTGTCATCCTCTTGGTAACAACGTACATCCCAGATGAGCTCAAGAATAGGGTCTATAGATGAAGGTACATCATGGTCTGGCCAATTCTTGTAATGAAACTGGTAGATAGTTCGAGTGTCCTATAAAAAATAGCCAGATGGGAGGGGAAAAGGGGCAAGGGCAGAAAAACTACCTATTAGGTACTATGCTCACTACCTGGGGTGATGCGATTATTCCGTGGCACGCAGTATTCCCATGTAACAAACCTGCACATTTACGCCCTTATGTATTATTTCATAAAATTAAAGTTGAGGCTGGGTGTGGTGGTTTACACCTGTAATCCTAGCACTTTGGAAGGCCAAGGCAGGCAGATTACTTGAGGTCAGAAGTTCAAGACCATCCTCACCAACATAGGGAAACCCTGTCTCTACTAAAAATACAAAAATTAGCCAGGCATGGTGGTGCACACCTGTAGTCCCAGCTACTGGGGAGGCTGCAGCACAAGAGTTGCTTGGACCCATGAGGCTCAGGTTGCAGTAAGCCGAGATTGCACCACGGCACACTCCACACTCCAGCCTGGGTGACAGAGCAAGACTCTGTCCCTTCCCCCCCCAAAAAAAGTTGAAATTATTTTTTAAATAGCCAGGATAATAAGACAACTGAAGGTTAGAACTCCACTTCATTATACCAAGACATCAGTCCAGCATACTAAGTTATATCTATATCCTTTTAGAAATTTATTCCGGTCTCTTCTCTATAAATCTCAGGTGACCAGATGCTTTCTGAAAACAATTAAAAGTGATTTCAGGTCACTTTTGACCCCATCTGCCCCATTCACAAGAGGAAATAGCTGGATATGAAAATAGTTCAAACCAGTGTTTCCCAACTGGTATGCCTCAAATGTGTCACAATCATGCTGATATATTAAATCTCTTTGCCTTAGAGAAGCTAGGCAGGGCCTAGGGCAGCCTAAGCTCTCAAACTGGTCCCCAGTCTCTATGCACTGTTCAGCTTCTGTTCACCCTACAAATATCATTTTATATGTGTGCCATGGTAGAGAATAGATTGAAGACATATTATACCAATGGTTTCTTCTTTTTTTCTTCTTCTTTGAGACAAGGTCTTGCTCTGTCACCTAGGCTGCAGTGCAGTGGCACCATCTCGGTTCACTGCAACCTCCACCTCCAGGGCTCAAATGATTTCTCCTGCCTAAGCCTCCTGACTAGCTGGAACCACAGGCATGCACCACCACACTCAGCTAATTTTTTTGTGTTTTTAGTAGAGACAGGTTTTTGCCATGTTGGCCAGGCTCAAAATTCTCTTGAATATGAAGACTCATTCACGACATCAAAGACCCTACCACTCCCCATTGTCTTATGCCCAGCCTGAGCTACACACATCTATATTTACTTGCCTGATCTCTATAGGCTTTTGATAAACTCAAAAGCCTTAGAGTTTTTATACTTACACTATTGAACTTAACTTTTAGAGTCCTGATTATATAATCAGATTTCCTTTTTTCAGCTTCCTAAAAAGAAAAAGAAGACTAAAATATTAGTGATTGCAAAGACAAGCTCACTATAAGGTAGACCCTGGAGGCTTTACTCAGACATGAGAACACACATTATACTTACACAGGATATAGAGAAAGGGCCAAATTCCAGCTGTATCTCTCCTAGCTCAGCCCAGTAGCGCTCACACTTTTTCTGTTGCACAAAGCAGAATGCAGTGATTTCCCTCCATGTATTCTAGTCTCTTTGGGGGAATAAAACCCACTCCCTCATCTGGAAGCAAATTCAGCTCTGTCCTTCACCTTAGGTTAGGTGCTTCTAATCCCCTTGGGCTTCAACCCCTACATTATTGGAATCTCCAAAGATGGGAAAACAAACATTAAAGGATATATAAATTACAGACTTCCTGGGAGTCTGAAAAAGTAGAAATAGAAATCTTTGACCTATTTTCAGTATTTCACAAGAACTAACAGAAATTATATGTCTACTAAAACAGCTGCACAAGCTAAGTGAAATACCT
>NW_012113586.1:6686669-6692022 GCF_000951035.1 Colobus angolensis palliatus | reverse complement strand
AGTTTCCTTGGTTTTGATTAGAATTGCCAACTCAGAATGGCAACAGTAGAACACTGATATCCAGTAAAAATATAATGTGAGCCACAAATGTAATTTTAAATTTTCAAATAGACACATTAAAAAATGAAAAGAGGTGAAATTAATTTTAATAACATATCTTAGCCCAATATATCAAAACATTTTGACATGTAACCAATATAAAATAATTATCAGATATTTGGCATTTTTTACTAAGTCTTCAAAATCCAGTGTGTATTTTATATTTATAGCTAATCTCAATTAGGATGCCAAATTTTGGAAGTATTTTATTTCCATTTAGATTTAATAAAACTTACATCTGAAAAATTTTCACATACTCAAACAGCTTTCTGATAGCTGAATTGCATGTCAGTTTTTAAGTTTAAATCAATTAAAATAATTGAGTTCCCCAGTCACATTAGCCATATTTTAAATGCTCAATAGCTGTATGTGTCTGGTGGATGCAATATGGGACAGCACAGGATTAAAAGCTCCGGCTGGCAGTTAAAGATATCTGATTAATAGAAATGGGCAAGTGATTTGTTAATCTTAAAAGCATATTTTGTTTTTAACTTTAAAACATAGGGTCTACTGAGAAAACAAATAAATAGGATTATTATGAGGAAAAAAAAAAATCCCCTGAGAATCAGGTGGCATTGCAAAACTAAAAACTAGAAAGATGACATAAGTTTTATCTAGGCACCCTTAGGTAAGTTCTGCTGCCAATTTCATGCTCCTTTTTCTTCTTTCCTTTGTTTGTAGGTCAGCAGGTACTAGTAAGTAACTTACCTTTCCCATTTCGTACTCCATGCATGCCATAACAATGATCTGGGGGATGAAATAGATAGAAACTTAAACATTCATATATAGTTAGAAAGAGCAGTTAATACATGGATCCCAGAGTCAGAAAGTATTAACCATTCTTTTTTCTTTTTTGTTGGTTTTTTTTTTTTAACCAAAAAAGAAATCCTGGTAACTTATAAAACATTGCTCTTACTCTTCCTTCATTCTGACAATACTTCTCCTTTCTCTGTTCAAACCAGTAATCTTGTTACCAAATGAGCCTGTCAAGGTAAGAACTTTCTAATTTTTAAATGTATTTTTATTATTTTTAAAAACTTATTTATTTATTTTTGAGACAGGGTCTCATTCTGTCACCCAGGCTGGAGTGCTGTGGCATAATCTCAGCTCACTGCAGTCTCAACCTCATGGGCACAAGCGATCCTCCCACATCAGCTTCCTGAGTAGCCGGGACTATAGGCACACACCACCAATTGCAGCTAATTTTTGTTTTTGTAGAGACAGGGTTTTGCCATGTTGCCCAGGCTGGTCTAGAACCCCTGGGCTCAAGCTATCCACCCCTCTTGGCCTCCCAGAGTATACCTGGCCGAGAATTTTCATTTCCTTAGACAAGAGTGGCATTGTGATTCTGACTAAAAGAGGCCTGAACCCTGAAGTTCCACTGACCAATTTTTTAAAGGCACTGTTTTTAATAAAGTAGAGTATAAAGTAACAGAAGCAACGCTATACTTACAAGGACACTGTATTCCCAAATCATCCTCCAGAAGTCCAGGAGAGTTGCAGATAAAGGACCCTGGGTGGCAATATAAGCCTTGGGTCCATAAACTCCCTAAAGGGGAACAGAAATTACGTGGGGTGACTACAAATAATACCCTGTTCTCACCTAGTCCTCTCCTTCCCCCCTTTTTTTTTTTTTTTTTTTTGAGACAGTCTCACTGTGTTATTCAGGCTGGGGTGCAGTGGCATAATCACGGCTCACTGCAGCCTTGACCTCCTGGTCTCAAGCAATCCCCTTACTCAGCCTCTCCAGTAGCTGGGACTACAAGCACATGCCACCACACCTGGCTAATTTTTTAACTTTTTGTTGAGATGGGGTCTCATATGTTGCTCAGGCTGGTCTCAAATTCTTGGGTTCAGGTGATCCTCCCACGTCAGCCTCCCAAAGTGCTGGGATTACAGGCATGAGCCACTGAGTCCAGCCAGCCCTCCCCTTTTTTTAGGTATCTAGAGAAATGTGGACTGCTTTTATTTTCTTTCTTTCTTTTTTCTTTTTTGTAGATGGGAGTCTGGCTCTTGTCGCCCAGGCTGGAGTGCAGTGGCCTGATCTCAGCTCACTGCAACCTCCACCTCCCAGGTTCAAGCAATTCTCCTGCCTCAGCCTCCTGAGTAGCTGGGACTACAGGCACACACCACCACGCCTGGCTAATTTGTGTACTTTTAGTAGAGACAGGGTTTCGCCATGCTGGCCAGGCTGGTCTTGAAACCCTGACCTCTGGTGATCTGCCCGCCTCGACCTCCCAAAGTGCTAGGATTACAGGCGTGAGCCACTGCGCTCGGCTATTTTCTTTCACTGTACCTTAATGAAGTTGGCATTGATGTAGCTGGAATCCTCATCAGAGGTTATCAGGGATAGTTCTACCCGGCTATAATCATCTATAATACAAAAGACAGACATAGTATAATTAAGAGAGCTTAGTCAGCAGATTTAAGTCAGGGCCTAACACTGTGAATAGTGCATGTTCATGAGTGAACAAGTGAATGAATGAATGAATGAATATTCTTTTGCAGTCATAAATAGTACAAACTAAGTTGTCAATACCATGTTCCAAGATCAGGATCAGTAAGCAGTGGGTACAAAGAGATAGTAATGATTGAGTTTGGGAGAAAGTATGAGTTTATAGAGAGAAATGGAACTTACAGGGCAAAATATCCTTATATCTGTTTTTCTTGATATTCTTGGGCTTCTCAGCCACAGTTGTAGGATAGGTTTTGTCTGCCTTGTACTTGGTAGATTGCCTTTTCAGCTTCTGTAATAAGATTCCAAGAATAATTAATCTTCATAGAGAAATGAGGTAAGAAGCTATCTCTAAAGAGCTTTCCTTTTCCACTGACAAAACATTCTACCTCAACCCTTTTATTATCTTCTGGTTCTGACTCCATTCAGGACAGAGCTGCAGAGCATAAGGAGACCTGAGTTCAGTGACATTTGGGGAAGTGAAAAGATCACACTTACTGCAGCTGAGCTATAGATAGCATGAACTTCAAGGTGAAAGTTGTGAATATTTTAAGAACCAAATATCTTCTGGAAGCAAGCTATATGCTCCACCCAACAGGCAGATATTAAAAGCTTAATTTACTTTCTTCATAACTGCTTTTTACTTAAATGGTCAACTGGAAAATTATTAAGTTCCATTAGTCTTTTTACTTCATATCATTTTTTTTTTTCTAAGTGGAAGTGGAGCTTAAGCTGAATAAAATCTGTCTGTATCTAGCACAATTTCAAAGATTTCAGTTCCAAAAGCAGTCACTTTTTTTTTTTTTTTTTTTTTTTTTGGAAATAGAGTTTCACTCTGTCACCCAGGCTGGAGTACAGTGGCTTGATCACAGCTCAATGCAGCCTCAACTTTCTGGGCTCAGGTGATTCTCCCACCTCAGTCTCACCTCCCACCTCAGCCTTACCTCCTGAAAGCTGGGACCACAGGCGCGAGCATCACACCCGAATAGTTCTCGTATTTTCAGTAGAGAAGGGATTTCACCATGTTGCCCAAGCTGGTCTCAAACTCGTGGGCTCAAGCAATCCGCCTTCCTTGGCCTCACATAACTTTTATTACAATATATTATCATAATTGTTCTATTGTATTACTAGCTATTATTGCTAATCTCTTGTTGTGCCTAATTTAGAAATTGACCTTAATTATAGATATGTATGTATAGGTAAAAACAACATAGTATGCATAGGATTTGGTACTATCTGCAGTTTCAGGCATCTACTGTAGGTCTTCAAACACATCCTCTGTAGAGACAGCCTACTGTAATTTGAATTCCTCTAGATTTTCAGAACTGGATTTGAGAGGAGAGATACTGAACTGATATCTTTTTGTTTGTTTGTTTCTTTCTTTTACTTTGAACCCCAAGAAGCTATTGAACTATCTTTATACCATATTTTTACTTCAAGATGGATATGGATACAAGTGGACTAATTTGGGAATTTAAGGACACATGAAAGACTATGCTGAATTTCAGCTGAAGTTACACCAATTTTTCAAATCTCCCTGCTCTTAAGCAACGCCAGAATGATCATTTTCAGGTTGCTGTTGATCCCAAGGCTGCTGAAAAGATCTCAAGTCCCAGAACAGTTTCTTCTAGGAATCTCCAGAACTAAGCTTAGTGCATACTCCTTGTTATACTGTTTTTATTTATTTCTGTTTTATTTTGCTTTTGGAGTGCTTTCTAGGGAGAATGCTATATACAAACCCCTTTGCATAAGATATGCTTCAATTAATTTGGCAAAATGTTATAGATAAAGGTGATGGATGTGTGTGTATGTGTCCTATATTTGTTTAGCTGCCTTCACTGCCACCTTCAATAATGAGGCAGAATGGCTTTTATTTGTCCTACTCCTTTTCTCCCCCTGGAGTAATCTAGCTGGATGACAAAGGGAGACACTCTTAGCAAAACATCACACAGGAAATGCCTACAGAATAATTCATTTGTAATGTATGAAAGATTTGATTTTTTTCCTTCAAACATCTTAAGGTCATACCACTGTGAAGGCTTCCTTTTTCTTTCTGCATTTTTTTTTTTTTTTTAGACAGTGTCTTGCTCTATTGCCCAGGCTAGCGTGCAATGGCATGGTCTCAGTTCACTGCAACCTCTGCAGCATGGGTTCAAGCAACTCTCGTGCCTCAGCCTCCCAAGTAGCTGGGATTACAGGCGCCTGCCACCACGCCTGTCCATTTTTTTGTATTTTTAGTAGAGACAGGATTTCACCATGTTGGCCAGGGTGGTCTCGATCTCCTGACCTCGTGATCTGCCTGCCTTGGCCTCCCGAAGTGCTGGGATTAAAGGCATGAGCCACCGCGTCCAGTCAATTTTCTTTTGTATTTTTAGTAGAGATAGGGTTTCGCCATGTTGGTCAGGCTGGTCTTGAGCTCCTGACCTCAAGTGATCCCCCCACCTCGGCCTCCCAGAGTGCTGGAATTACAGGCGTGAGCCACTGCACCTGGCAGGTTTCATTTTTCTCTTCCATCTCTCTTCCTGCCAGACACCTGGGATCCAATACCCCAACAAAGAACACATTAGGGCAGAATTAGGGCAGAAGAAGTGATAAACTACACCAGAAAAGGAGGAACTCTGAGAGTAGAAAGCAAAAGGGTATAAAAGAGGAAGCAGGGTCATGGGGATGGGTTTAAGTTTGGGAAGAAAAGATATGAGATCTAGGCCGGGCACGGTGGCTCAAGCCTGTAATCCCAGCACTTTGGGAGGCCGAGACGGGCGGATCACAAGGTCAGGAGATCGAGACCGTTCTGGCTAA
>NW_012113586.1:6683698-6685804 GCF_000951035.1 Colobus angolensis palliatus | reverse complement strand
AGCCTGGGCAACAGAGCGAGACTCCGTCTCAAAAAAAAAAAAATAAAAATAAAAATAAAAATAAAAAAGAGGATAAAGTGAAGAGAGAGCTCAGCATCCCTTGTGGGCCCTGAAATAGGGTGGAATGTGTGAGAAACCAGATTCTGTGTATGCTTGATAAGCTAATAGTAAGTTCATTTGGTTTGTAGATGATACTACCCCTTTCGTTTCAAGAAAGGAGAGGAGAATGGGGATCCTGGCCAGTATCACAAGGGGTACTAGATTCTAGAAATTCGGATTGAGTCATTTGCATGTTATTCTCATAGACTAGTAAATAAAATAAAGTCACTCCCAAAAGAGAACAGAAAGTAAAAGAAAGTACAAGACCACGATATCTTTGCCTTGAAGGACTACATTATTGGATAGAAAACATAGCATTTTAGAGACATTTTAGAGAGAGGAAAATCAAACTTGGCCCTCCTGTGCTAGGTGGGAGAACACAAAGTTTGGCTGTCTCCAGAACTTTGCAAGGTAGTTCCTCCGTGCCTTGCAAATATAGGTCAGTATTATCCCAAGCCTCCATCAGGACAGAAAAAGCGTGAGTGGTAAGGAATGGCATTAGGAGTTCAGGCCTCTAAATCCAGTAATCAGGAGAACTACCAACAGGAATGGAGGACAAGATTGAATTGTCTGAGCACGCAATGCAATCATCTTCAACAAGATCGACAAACTTATCGAGGTTAGTTTCCAGTGCAATAGTGGGGCAAATGGGTAGGTGGGTAGGCAATAGCTAAATTGGGGTGAGTAAACCAAGAGGTTCAACTTTAGATACATAAAATATGAGAAAATTGCAAGAAATGTGTGTGTTTGTTGGTTGGTTGGTTTGTTTTTGAGGCAGAGTCTTGCCTTGTCGCCCAGCAGAGAGTGCAGTGGCGCAATCTTGGCTCACCATGACCTCTGCCTCCCAGGTTCAAGTGATCCTTCCACCTCAGCCTCCTGAGTAGCTGGGATTACAGGCACCTGCCACCATGCCCAGCTAATTTTTGTATTTTTTTTAGAGATGGGGTTTTACCACGTTGGCCAGGCTGGACTTGAACTCTTGACCTCAAGTGATCCGGCTGCCTCAGCCTCCCAAAGTGCAGGGATTACACGCATGAGCCGTTGTGCTTAGCCAAGAAATGTGCTTTAAGTGTCCTGTGAGTAAATGAAAATATAGGACTAGATGGTCCCTAGTGAGAGACTAGAGATGGAGTTAGAGAAGTCAGCTTCAGAGGTGATGTGATACATTTATTCTGGTGGTGGCATTTTTAAAAATTGCACATCAATGTGCACAAAGGTCAAGAAATGCCGATAGATATGTTCAAGTGATAGGCTGATTCGCAGGAATGAGTAGTGTCAATTCATAGATGTTTGGGCACTTGCTCTGTAGGATGTACCATGTTGATAACTGTTTGGTTAGTATCATTACTGTAATACATACAGAACCAGGATGTATCTATGTCTCCTTTATAGAACCAAGATGTAACCAGAGCTTTGATCTGTCTCTGGTCTTCTATTGAGTCTCCAGAAGTTGCTATAGTACCAGTCTGACTTCTAGTATATTTTTAACCATTAACACTTAAACCTGGCCTTCAGAACTAGTTATCTTCTTTCTATTGGGATTCAATGAATCGTTCATATTTAATAAATGCCTTTTTTTTAAGATGGGGTCTCACTCTGTCACCCAGGCTAGAGTGCAGTGGCGTGATCTCAGCTCACTGCAACTTCACCTGCAGTGAATCACTTGTGGTAAGCCAAGATCGCGCCATTGCACTCTGGTCTGGGCAAAAAGAGCAAAATTCTGTCTTAAAAAAACAAACAAAAAGAAAAAAACTGAAATTGTGGTAAGTGCTATGAAAAATAACATATGGTGCTAATAAGAACTTATAATAGAAGATTTGATCTATTCAAAGAGGTCCAGAAAGCTTTCTCTGGCCAGGTGTGGTGACTCATGGTTGTAATCTCAGCACTTTGGGAGGCTGAGGCTGGAGGATCACTTGAGTCCAGGAAGTCAAGTCTGCAGTGAGCTGTGATCAAGCCACGGCACTCCAGCCTGGGTGACAGAGCAAAACCCTGTCTCCAAAAAAA
>NW_012113586.1:6670765-6683648 GCF_000951035.1 Colobus angolensis palliatus | reverse complement strand
AAAAAAAAAAAAAAGGAAAGAAGAAAAGAAAAGAAAGCTTTCTCTGAAGAAGTGACCACCAAATTGAGATCTAAAGAATTAAGTCGGGCATGGTGGCTCACACCTGTAATCTCAACACTTTGGGAGGCTGAGATGGGAACCCCAGAGGTTGAGACTGCAATGAGCCATGATCACACCACTGGACTCCAGCCTAGTTGACCAAGTGAGGCCCTGTCTCAAAAAAAAAAAAAAAAAAAAAAAAAAGACCAGGCACTGTGGTTCACTCCTATAATCCCAGCACTTTGGGAGGCCAAGGTGGGCAGATCATGAGGTCGGTAGATCGAGAGACCATCCTGGCTAACACGGTGAAACCTTATCTATACTAAAAATACAAAAAATCAGCCGGGCATGGTGGCATGCACCTGTAGTCCCAGCTACTCAGGAGGCTGAAGCAGGAGAATCACTTGAACCCAGGAAGCAGAGGTTGCAGTGAGCAGAGATCGCTCCGCTGCACTCCAGCCTGGGAGACAGAGCGAGACTCCATCTCAAAAAATAAAATAAAGTAAAATAAAATTACTAAATGTTATCTAGGTAAAGAGGAGTGTGAGGAATATTCAAGGCAGAGGTAACAACATGTGTGCAAGGCCCTATGGCAGAGGAAGCATGGCAAGGACAAGAAAATGAGCATGCTATAAGAAACTGGAGAGACACTATGTAGGATATTGGTAGCCATTTTCAAAGGTTCTTTGGGAGGTACATGAAGCTCTATTTGTGAAGCACTTTTAGCACAGAGTCCGGAACACAGTTCTATGGATTAGCTGTTGTGACTATGGAAAGTAGACAAACAGAAAACGTATATAAGGAAATGCAGATTTAAAATAATCATGGAACATTTTCAAGCTCAGAAATCAAATGAGTGAAATTAACATAATAAAGTACTATTTTATGCTAGTTATATCAGAAAAAAAATCATGATTTTTACCTGATAGAGTTTAAGTAAAGAGGTTAAGAGGCTTTGAAAAAAAAACAGACTGGTTTCAAATCTGGGTTTTGCCATTTCATGGGTAAAATGAACATAATATTTTCCTCTTGGGGTTGTTGTAATGATTAAATGAGATTGTATATGACAAAGCACTTTGCAGATTGCCTAATACGTAGTAAGTAGGCAAAATTTTTTCATCTTTTATTCTCTTTTATATTTATTAAGTCTAGCAGAGTGGTAGAGAAGATGATAAATTCACAGATTGCAAATTAGAAAAACTCCTTTGGAAATACATTTGGTAATACTTAACCAATTAGATGCTAATAGTCTTTGACCCAGTAATAACATTTTTGGGGATCTAGCCTAGGGATTAATCCAAAAGAAGGGAAAAACTACATGGAAAAATATGTTCATATTAGTGTTAGCAATAATCTTTAAAAATTAGAAATAACTCGGCCGGGCGCGGTGGCTCAAGCTTGTAATCCCAGCACTTTGGGAGGCCGAGACGGGCGGATCACGAGGTCAGGAGATCGAGACCATCCTGGCTAACACGGTGAAACCCCGTCTCTACTAAAAATACAAACAACTAGCCGGGCGAGGTGGCGGCACCTGTAGTCCCAGCTACTCGGGAGGCTGAGGCAGGAGAATGGCGTGAGCCCGGGAGGCGGAGCTTACAGTGAGCTGAGATCTGGCCACTGCACTCCAGTCTGGGTGACACAGCGAGACTCCGTCTCAAAAAAAAAAAAAAAAAAAAAAATTAGAAATAACTCAAATGTCTAATAATGGAGAAATAATTAAATTATTTGGATATTACTATGTCTCAGGAAGTTTATATACTTATTATCTTCACAGCTGTTCTTCAAAGTGAATATTATTCCCAGTAATTATTCGATTACTGACTTAATCAAAGGTCACACAGCTAATCATGGGCATAACCTAAATTCAAAGCAAGATTTATATGACTCTGAAGTTTTTATGACTTCAGATGATAAAGCAAGATTACCTGAACTTGAAATTCAATTCCACCACTTACTAGCTATGTGACCCTGAGCAAGTTAATTAACCTCTCTGTCTGTTTCCTCACCTATAAAATGGAAATGAAAACAGTACCTTCCTCAATGGAGTAAATGAGTTGATATATGAGTATTTAGAACAGTGTCTATAAGAGGTATAGAAGCATTCTCTATTATGATTATTATTATTTCATTATAAAAACCAGATGCACAGACCGGGTGCAGTGGCTCACACCTGTAATCCCAGTACTTTGGGAGGCCAAGGCCGGCAGATCACGAGGTCAAGAGATCAAGACCATCCTGGCCAACATGATGAAACCCTGTCTCTACTAAAAATACAAAAATTATCTGGGTGTGGTGGTGCACTCCTGTAGTCCCAGCTACTCGAGAGACTGAGGCAGGAAAATAGCTTGAACCCGTGAGGAGGAGGTTGCAGTGAGCCGAGATCACAGCACTGCACTCCAGCCTGGTGACAGAGTAAGACTCCTTCTCAAAAAACAACAGCAACAACAACAACAAAAACCCACATGGACAAATACACGTCCATGTGATGATGCTGCATCATCAACCATTAAAAATTATGTACATTTTAATCAGCCTGATAATTTTGGTATAATAGTAAGTGAAAATATGAGAATACAAAATTGTACCTATGCTATAATTACCATAATATAAAAAATTATATAAATGGACAAGAACTAGAAGATCCACACAAAAAAGCTGTTGTTGGTTTTCATGTGTGTATATGACAGGGTCCCACTTTGTCACCCTGGCTGGAGTGCAGTGGTGCAGTCTCAGCTCACTACAACCTCCACCTCCTGTGGTCAAGCGATCCTCCCACTTCAGCCTCCAAGGTAGCTGGGACTACAGGCATGTACCACCACATCTGGCTAATTTTTTATATTTAGTAGAGACGAGTTTCACCATGTTGCCCAGGCTGGTCTCAAACTCCCGGACTCAAGCCATCTGCTCGCCTCAAAGTGCTGGGATTACAGGCACGAGCCACCTCACCTGGCCAAGATCCACAAAAAAAGTTTTGATTTGGTACTATGGTGAGTTTACTTTCTTTTAACTTTCAATAACATTGTTTTATAAGAATAACAATAATAAGGAATGTTTGAAAGTACCTTTAGCAATTTCAACAGTATAGTTGCATCCTGCTGTTTCTGCTGTGTAGAAGCTATACTAACTATGCACTGTGCACTTACCCTAAAACAAGGTCCTTTGAGAGACTCAGTGTCATTGAATGAAGTAGAACACTATTGGATAAGGATTAATTTCACAGCTCTGGAATAAGACAGATCTGAGTTAAATTTCATCCCTATGGCTGAACAGCTGAGTGAGCTTAGGCCAATTATTTAACTTTTCAGAGCTTCAGTTTCCTCATTTGTAAGTCAGAAATCACAGTTGTAGCTATTTCACAGGGTTTTCTTAAGGAATAGTAAATAAGAAAATGAATGTTGATGTTTCCTTGACCACCCCACCCAGATTGTCACAATTATATTAAATATTTAATATACTAATTAGTTGTTTAATGTCTGCCTCTGTAAGACATATCTATTGTCTTACAAAATAGGCTCCACCAAAGCATGGAATATTGCATTGCATTTCTAGCATCTAGGGCATTACTTTGCACACAATAAGCACTCAATGAATGTTTATATGAATGTATAAAAACCTTAGATGGGTGGTCAGTGGTAGCTTCAACTACAGAAAAGTTACTGAATTTAGTCCTGGCACAGGGAAAAGACCTAAACAGCATAGCATTGGCTTCAGCTGTCATAACAGGACTGCCACATCGAATTATGAATACAGTCCTCTCACAGTATCTGTGGGGGACTGGTTCTAGGACTACCCCCTTCAAGATACCAAAATCTATGGATGCTGAAGTCCCTCACATAAAATGGCATAGTATTTACACATACTATACACGTCCTCTTGTATATTTTAAATCATCTGTAGATTACTTGTAATACCTAATACAATGTAAATGCTAGATAAATTGTTATTATGCTTTACTTTTTATTTTTTGTTGTTGTGTTATTTTTGGTATTTTTTTCAAATATTTTTGATCCATAGTTGGTTGAATCCAAGGATGTAGAACGTGGGGATACAGAGGGCCATCTGTATTGTTCTCTGTACAAAGATGTCTGGCCAAGAAGGAAGTGGAGACTGAAACCTGAACCATGGAGCTGGGGAGAGGGTAAAGGGGTTAGGATGCACAGGGAATCTACCTGGAAATAGATATGCATTTTGATAGTTCCCGTAAAGGTACCACCAGTTAAGTGAACAGTGGCCTTGTGTCACAGAATTTGTCCTCCAACCTCAGAAACATAAAATCCTGGGAGAATACATTAAGGGCTTAAGATGGGACATGGAACATGACCAGATGGAAAGCCCTCCGATTTAGTGGCAGTATTTCCCTTGTCCAAGCAAGCAATGTAGCCTCGTTTACCACTCTACTTCCCCAAAGCTGTCTCTCTGGTGTCTCATCTGAAACCTTTAGATGAAGCTGAGAGGAAGACTATTTTTCCACTGGAGGACATGAGTCAGTGAACAGTGAGGTTACACTTAATCACTACCCAAAAACAAGGTCCTTAAAATCAGGAGCTAGAAAAGCAAGGAAGTGATTAATATAAAAGTCAGCATAGTGATTATCCCTTGGCCAGGGTAGGACAGGACAGGATGGAATGCGGGTAGGAGACCTGATGGGGCAAGGGTCTTCGGGGGTCTGACAGTTTCTTGACTTGGGTGGTGGTTGCACTGCTAATGGTCGCTTTACAATTATACTTAGATGTTTTATGTACTTTTCTAAATGTGTATTGTATTGAGCAATATTAAGCAGCTTAAAAAAACTATAACAAGTTTTCAAGCAGGGAAAAAAGGACCAGATTTGGCTGGGCGCAGTGGCTCACGCCTATAATACTATAGTACTTTGGGAGGCTGAGGCGAGTGGATTACCTGGTTGGCTAGACCAGCCTGGTCAACATGGTGAAACCTTGTCTCTACTAAAAATACAAAATTAGCCAGGCGTGGTGGCTCATGCCTATAATCCCAGCTACTTGGGAGGCTGAGGCAGGAAAATCACTTGAACCAGGGAGGTGGAGGCTGCAGTGAGCCAAGATCGTGTCATTGCATTCCAGCCGGGGTGACAAGAGCAAAACTCCATCTCCAAGAAAAAAAAAAAAAGACCAAATTTGTATGATTAAAAGCTCACTTGGGTGTTGAACTGAAAATTGATTGAAGGTGGGGCAAGGCTAGACGCAGAGAAGCCAGTTAGGAAGTAGCTGCTATATTTTAGTAAGAAACTACAATGACTTTAGCTGAGAAAAGGTAAAATATTAGGGATATAGTCTACATTATTATTATTATTATTATTTTTTTTTTTTTTTTGAGACAGAGGTTCATTCTTGTTGTCCAGGCTGGCGTGCAACAGCTGTATCTCGGCTCACTGCAACCTCTGCCTCCCGAGTTTAAGCAATTCTCCTGCCTCAGCCTCTTGAGTAGCTAGGATTATAGGTGCCTGCCACCATGCCCAGCTAATTTTTGTATTTTTAGTAGAGATGGGTTTTCCTTGGCCAGGCTGGTCTCAAACTTCTGAGCTCAGGTGATCCACCCACCTCGTCCTCCCAAAGTGCTGGGTTTACAGGCGTGAGCCACTGGACCTGGCCAGTCTGCATTATTTTTAGAAACACAACCAAAATAAAACAAAGACCCAGCACTGCTCCTCAGCCCACTTTTTACATCTACGCCTTGGGTTACTTTGGCTTAGGAATTAGCCGGCCGGGTGCGGTGGCTCAAGCCTGTAATCCCAGCACTTTGGGAGGCCGAGACGGGCGGATCACAAGGTCAGGAGATCGAGACCATCCTGGCTAACCTGGTGAAACCCCGTCTCTACTAAAAAATACACAAAACTAGCCGGGCGAGGTGGCGGGCGCCTGTAGTCCCAGCTACTCGGGAGGCTGAGGCAGGAGAATGGCGTAAACTCGGGAGGCGGAGCTTGCAGTGAGCTGAGATCCGGCCACTGCACTCCAGCCTGGGCGACAGAGCAAGACTCTGTCTCAAAAAAAAAAAAAAAAAAGGAATTATAGTGCAGGGGCAGGGACATGTATACACATGTGCTAGATCCTTCTACTTACCTCCTTTCAGGTAACTCTACCAGAGGGGCTCAGACTGCTCAGCCAGTGGCAGTGAGAGCACATTTTTCATAGTACCACAAGATTATCCACGTTGAGCTGACATCGGAGTTCCTGTCATAATATCTAATCACTCAATAATATCTAATTACTCAAGACATTCAGAGTGTTTTCACATCTACTATTTGGTACCCTAGTGTTAGCTCCAAGAGGCAAAGGTTTTGGTTCTTTTTGTTCACCGCTGTATTTTTAGTGCTTAGAACTGAACTTGGTACCTACTAAGTGCTCAATAAATAGTACTCAGTAAATGACCACATTTAATTATTGTTATTGATATTTAATCATCACAACAATCCTGTGAGGATAGGTAGGACATTAATTATTATCCCCATTTTATAAGTTAGAAAACAGAAAGATTTAAGAACATGTCAAATACTTGGTAATTTGGTGAAAAAAATCATGATTTAATTTCAGGTTTGTACTTCAGTTCTCCCTTTCCCCTGCAATTCTTCACAGCTGAAGAGAGCTAAGGTTTAAAATTCTTATATCTCTGAAACACCAGCTGTAAGTATTCTAAAATGCATGATAGGTACTATTAGACACCCTATGTTATCTGATGTCTCAGCTTGTAGGGTGAATGAGGCCTACCCAGCTGCCATTGCATCAATAATCACAGCTCTCTCAAAGGAGATTCATTGTTCTTCTGGGTAATCTAATCCACCCAACCTGAACCTATCTTGTACTCATGTTTCTCTCTGTGACCTACGTTTGTCTCTACTGTCCATCCTAGCCATCCCACTTCTCCAAGCAAAAGAAGTTAAGGAAGGCCTGTTATTGAAAAAACACGTTATAATATATTTTTCATATGAAAAAGAAAAGAAAAATGATGGCCAGACATAGTGGTTCATGCCTGTAATCCCAGCATTTTGGGAGGCGAGATGGGAGGATTGCTTGAAGCCAGGAGTTCAAGACGAGCCTGGGCAACAAAGCAAAACTTGTCTCTCCAAAAGAAAAAAAAAATTTTTTTTTTTTAATTAGCCAGGCATGGTGATACACACCTGTGGCCCCAGCTACTCAGGAGGCTGAGGCAGAAGAATCACTTGAGGCCAAGAGTTCAAGGCTACAGTGAACTATGGTTGCACTGCTGCACTCCAGCCTGGGTGACAGAGTAAGATCCTGACTCTTCAAAAAAACCAAAAAAACAAAAAAACTGTGGCAGTGGGTAGTTTTGGTGCTCTTCAAAAACCTTTGTCAGCCAAATGGAATCCCAGGGGGAGGCTAAAAATGTAATATTGCATGAAAAGTTAACATTGGTCTCTTTCTTCTTAATATTAATTAAAATTAGTAATATGAAGCATAAACCACAACTCAGATATCGGGATGATATCTGGGGAAATCTGGATGTTCAATTAATATTAGTGGTTTTATATCTGGAGTTGTATATGTCTTCTGTAGGATTCCTAACCAAACTCCAAAGAACTAGCAAACAAAATATTAAAACCAGTAATTTTGAGAGAATACGTAAAATACATGCAAAACACTCAGAGAACTCAGACTTTAGGTTGTCTTTTTTTCTGTCTTCCCCTTCAAGGCCTGATATTTACTTTATCCCAAGGGCAATTTGGTCTCAGAAAATTGGACCCCCATAGTCAGTTAAATAGTGTATATAACTACCCTGAGAGGGTCACACACAGAACTCACCAGAAATTCATTGGTAAACTCCTCTTTGTTAATTTTCTTGCTTTGGGCCTCATCCAGGAACTTCTGCAGAATTTCTCTTTGGTCCATGCTGCAGAGCAAGAGAAATAGTCTATAAGCAGGTTGAGGGAGGGCATGTCAAATGTGTGTCATGGCCGAGACACCTCCAAAAAGCCACTGCTGCCGCCTGAGCAGAGCATGCTGAAGGTTGTGGTTTACTGACTTCATCACAAGCCCTAGAGGAAATTAGTACGTAACCACCTTCTGTGGTCACATAACACAGCCATCATCTTGCTCCAGGGCCCTAGCGCCTTCCTTCTCAGCAGAGGAACCTGGTTACAATTCAAATTTTTAAAGAACAAGAGGCTAACTGGAACATAAAATTGTGGTTTGCTTAACTCTGAGATTATTCCATTCCATCACCCATACGCAAAACCCACCTTTCTTCTTGCCTCCCACAGAAAGAGCAGAATTACAGGTCTCCTGCATGAGTTCTGTCTCTCTCCATTTCCCCAGTGAGCACAAGGGCCCAGTTGACACCTTCTGTTTCCTTATGTCCCAGGTGAACTCTGCGAAGTTCAGTTAGGCCCAGGAAAGAAGACAGACACCATTTAGAGTTACATGTCTTCTACCCGGACTGTTCATCAAAAGGTTTCTTGTCAGTGTGATCAATGAGAAACTTCTGTTCATCACAGAAGGTGTTTTTATTCATAACTTTTAAGTCTGCTATATATACCTCAAACTCTCTTTTGAATGAAGCAAAGTCAGATGCTTCTGATAGTCTGTGTCTCTCCCAGGACTGGGGAAGTGCTGACCTCCATTAAGGGAAGTGTTCATTTCAGCACCTCTTCAACTCTCCCAGTAGCCTTTGAAGCTTCACTTGGGTTCTGGATATAAAGACTAAGAGTGTTGGGCTATACAGGATCTAGAGCAAGTGGCCCCCACAAGGAGCACCTGACCAGGCAGTTAGCACAATATCCTGCATATGTAATGCTGGTAAACTGTGATGGAAAGAAAAGAAAGTAAAATCAACCACCTTGCTGACAACATTGTAACATGTAGGGCAGAAAGCCTGAAGAACTGTTTCTAAAGAACACATTTCTACTCTGCAACCAATGTCTTAGGAAATAAATTTGTTTCAGGAAGTTATGCTGTGCCTGTGGCATTTTGGCCCTGAAAGGCAGGCTCTTCTAGAAAAAGCTTCCACATCTCAGCTTGCATAACCTCTCAATGGGTACAAGTCTACCCAAGTGCCTAATTCAGTGTGAGAACATCCCAAAATCAGTATATCATCTTTGTTGAAGGCAGAAGTTCAATAAATGTTAACAAAATTAGTCTTGATCCTGAGGAAAACTGGGAAATGTGTTGTTAGGACTTCCTCTATTTAAGATATTAGCAATCCTTTCTGTTTTGCAACATTTTTCAAACTTCTTTCAGGATATCATGATTCCGAACACTGTTTATTCTGAATATTAAAGATACTGCATGCTCTTTACTAAGTACTGCAAAAAGAAAAGAAAGATCATTGAGATATCTTGGTTATAGGCGACTTAAAGACAATATTTCAAATAAAGAAACTCAATCCCAGTACACATAAATTAAACCCTCATTCTTCAGCAATATTTGTTGGGAATAGTATATTTCTCAAATTATTCCCACCTAGAATTAAGAGAGAATTTCTTGCTGCTCTAAGTAATGTGATGTTTACTTTGGCTATTTTAAAACATAAAATATGGGAAATCTTTGATTTATAGGAATACAAAATTTCAAGTTTATAATAACTAAAACCATGTAAAAGTATGTACATAGTTAAAGACTAAAAAAGATGCAAAAAAGAATTAATTGTATAAGTGTGATGGGATAAAGTTTGCTTTCTAAAATTATTGTACTGTTTTTAAAATTAGAAATAAACATTTAAAAAATCCATTAAGTTCAACAAATTTATTGAGTACCTACTAAATTCTAAACATTATCTTAGGAGATGGGTATACAACACTGAGAAAGCCAAAATATGATTTAAAAAAAAATCCATAACCAGTTAATAAAGCACCTCAGAACTAAAGATATAGACATGATTACTGATAAAAATTAAAACATTCCTTAGGTAACTTTGGGAAAGAACATAAAAATAAAAATATTCCAAACTAACTTGCTTAATTGCAGAGTAGCAAAGCATAATCGTAAAAGGAAAATGATTTTCTATGTTTGGACAAATAAGATAATATAGTTTTATAGTTTCTCTGTACCCTTAGAATGTCCTCAATTACACCAAAATTAAAACTTTATTAATTTTTATTAATTGATTAGGCAAACCTGCCTAATAAAATTTAAATCTATTTTTCTCAAGCCTATATTTCAGAACAATCTCTTACTAACTTTCTTGTTTCTTCCTAAGGAGGGAGGAGATAGAAATAAATAGGAGATAACAGAAAAATTTTTGCTTAGATGCCTCCATAGTCCTTTTCCTCAAAATCTAAGAATCTGTAAATAGTGTGTTGGCAGAACTTCACACTTTTTAAAAAAGCAAGCAGCAATTTTTAAGATTCTATTCTACTGTAAACCCAAAAGGTATAGCGACATTGTGAAATAACCAAACCCCCAAAACCCACTTAGCTACAAGGCCATTTCCTGAGCAGACCACTCAAGCAAGCAAAAAACAAACTGAAGAAGAAAACACAGAACTTTAATTTTTTGGGGGGGGGATTTTTTGTTTGTTTGTTTTGTTTTGTTTTGTTTTGTTTTGATTTGAGACAGGGTCTTGCTATGTTACCCAGGCTAGTCTGGAATTCCTGGGCTCAAGTGATCCTCCCACTTCGGCCTCCCAAGTAGCTGGAGCTATTTTTTCTTTTTTAAAAAATAAGCTACTACTTAATCTATCACACTTCCTTCTACAGATACTGAAGGGCAATAAAAGCATAATGCTTTTTGATGAAGATTGTGTTGACTCATTTGTATCTTGTGGGAAGATAAAGAGCTGGGGAGGAGAAACAAGACTTGCAGTAAAGGTTGGCAAATACCTAAAAGAGTTTCAGAATTTATGATGAGTCATTTAAACCAGTCTGGCATAAAACCTAAGTGAACACAACAATTCCATGCAATAAGAAAAGACTCACAAACATTTTGCCAGAACCATCAAGTAAATTGTGGGAAGTAAATTGTGGATGAGCACCTGAAGAGGAGTGAGTGACAAGGCTACATCTCACTGCTGCCTCATGTGGCTGTAGTGTTTGGTCAGAAGGAAGAACACAATAGAGAAGAGTGCTGGTCACCATGTCAGCTGTTCCAACAAGAGGGGAGTATGCTAGTTTAAGGGGAAATATCAGTATCACGGAGGTCAGGAATTAGATTACAATACACATTAATTGAAGAGAATTTCAGGAAAGACTACAAGGATAAGATAAACTATTAAATAGGAAAAACATTCAGGATTCTCAGAACATCCTTCTCTCTTTTGGATGAGGAAGAGACATGTTTTACCCTAGAGAAGATACTTACCCAACCTTAGCTTTAGTTTCACTACTCTTGCCTTTCCCTACATCCCAGGGTCACTGATTTGATATGGGATATATACACTGTCTGTGAAACATTCAGTCCTTTGTAAGCATTCTCTTGATCACCAAGACCTATTGGAAATTTTTCCTCAATGTCTTTTCGATTCAACCTGTCTTTTCCATTCCCACTTAGTCCCATTCCCACTTTCACACCTGGATTCCTATAGCAATAAACTTATATTATCTTCGTATCTATATGTTTCCATTCTAGTATCTCCTGTTAACCAAGGCTGGATGAAAGTTCTTAAAACTGCACTTTAATGCTAAAGAATCAGAATAGTTATTGATGGTCTATGGGAACAAGTCTAGATTCCTCAGCTTGTCACCAAGCCCCTCCCTGTCAACTATCCCCACCCCGCCTATCCAAGCACATCACCTACAGACCTTGTTCATTCTACTACTTCTTTTTCTACTTCTCACCTTTACCCCTAAGTTTCACCACGATGAAAATAAAGCCATAAAGCTCAATTACTTTTTCTTCAAAAATCTTGCCCTTAACTGTTTCACCATGATCTTCCCTTAGTCTGAATCTCTTCAGTATTAAATCTGTAATATAGCTATAGACGTTTTCGTCATTTATTCAATTTCCTTGTCTCCTATAAGTTTATTTCAGAGTTTATTCAAAAGATGCCCCCTGTTTTTCAGATTTATCAAAGGCAATGATAGTGTCTTCTATGCATTTGTGTAACCCCCAGTGCTTAACATGGTCTTGAGAATACATATCTAAAATAAGTCTGTTGTGATAATGTAAGCTAATGTGGTTACACTTTGGTGAGGGTCTACTCTCACTTGGTTACTCATTATATCAATTACTCCAAGTCTCTTGCCTGGCACAGTCTGTGCTTCTTGTCTCTAGCTAGGCATTTTCATTATGCCAGGAGCAGATGGGCCTTCCTATATGGAGGCACAGGAACCTGGCAAAGGGTACTTTCCTGAATGCTGCTGCCCAAGCAGCAGGGCTATTATTATGAAAGGAATGGTGTCAATACTGAACTTCAGAGTCCATCTCTGAAGAATTGCAATAGCCAGAAATAAATGACCTCCTTTATCTCTAGAATAGGCTTGTTTCTCCTTTTATAAATGAACACGGAAGAGGCTTATAAAATGCCTTTAATTAAGCTTGTTTCATTTTCTCGTGTTTTCACATCATCCATGGTAGGAAAAGTTCCCCTACCCATCTTCTAATCTACTGCTTGTCACTACAGCATTCTGAGACTTCACTAAGTCCTTCAGTTCACCTGCTGCAGACTTCATAGTCAACCTCCCACACACTACACAGGGAAGCATACTCTGTCTTTGGTTTCAGAATCCTCAAGAGGCAAAGGGCAACCAATAAATTGCCATTGAAGCATTTTTTTATTTTTATTTTTTTATTTTTGGGAGACAGAGTTTTGCTGTTGTCACCTAGGCTGGTGTGCAATGGTGCTATCTTGACTCACTGCAACCTCTGCCTCCTGGGTTCAAGCAATTCTCCTGCCTCAGCCTCCTGAGTAGCTGGGAAGACAGGCGTGAGCCACCACACCC
>NW_012113586.1:6661435-6670631 GCF_000951035.1 Colobus angolensis palliatus | reverse complement strand
TTTTTTTTTTATTTTTTTAGAGACAGCATCTTGCTGTGTCGCCCAGGCTGGAGTGCAGTGGCACCATCTCAGCTCACTGCAAGCTCCGCCTCCCAGGTTCAAGCGATTCTCCTGCCTCAGCCTCATGAGTAGCTGGGACTACAGGTGTCCGCCACCATGCTTGGCTAATTTTTTGTATTTTTTAGTAGAGACGGGGTTTCACAGTGTTAGCCAGGATGGTCTCGATCTCCTGACCTTGTGATCCACCTGCCTCGGCCTCCAAAAGTGCTGCGATTACAGGCATGAGCCACCACGCCTGGCCAAGAGCATCAGGACTCTTAAAGCTTAGCATCCTGTTCAAATATAATCAAACTTGAAGTCTCATCTGAGTCAATCATTTATTCATTCATTTAATGAATATTTTTAATATCGATGTACATGACAGAGAATGAAGAGGAGGGGTGTTACAGAAGTATACAACAAATTGTATCGCTCAGCAATCCTTTATCCTAGTGGGGAAGATGACTATACAGATAATTACAATTTAAGGCCATTTTTTGGATAAGAAACATAAAAGTGGTGCAAACAAAAGTTCAAGGAGGAAAAGGCCACTTCTTGTTCTAGTTATACGGATAGCCTTCATGGAGAAAGTGACAATTGGGTTGGGTCTTGAAGATGTCTACAGGTAGAGCCTCAGAAAAAGCAATATGAAACATAGAGAACAGTAGGAGGATGGGTTTAGTGACTGGCTCGGTTTTACTAGAGCATTGGGATTGTAGAGGAGAATCATGACTGATTAAGGCTATATAGGGCAGTTAGGGCCAGATCCTGGGGGAATTTGAATATCAGACTGAAAGTCAGGCTTTATTTGATGAACAGTAGGGAGCCACTGAAGATTTTTTTTTTTAAACAACCTTATTGAGGTAGTGCTAATGTACAATAAACTACACATTTCAATCAGAGTATACAGTTTGATAAGTTGGTATGAAATCACCCATAAAATCACCACAATCAAGATAATGAACATATCACCCTCAAAAGTTCTACTGAAGGACTTCAAGAGAATGGCATTCAAAGCAATGCTTTTGGAAAGTTATTTCTTGATTTAACAAATAAATGCCCCCTTCTGATAAAATGTTTAAGTCCTATATCTTCATTGGTATGTTAAATTTAAAAATGAATGATACCATATACAAAAATGAATCAAAACAATAGACGAAGAAACCACAGCTTTAATCAATCTGATGGCAGTATATAGGATAGACTGGAATGGAGCAGGAACAGAACAATTTACTGAAAGCCTAAGTAGGAGGCTTTATTAATAGTCCAGGCAGTTGCTAATAAATCTGGTAGAAGAACCAGGACAAAAAGGAAGTAACAAATGAGAAAAACTGTTGGGTGAGTTGGACTGGAGAGAGAGAGACAAGGTAAAAATGACTGAGGTTTTAAGCTAGTTGTATGGCAAACAGAGAGTATGGGGATAAGAAAGGTACACATAAATAATAAGCGTCTGTGGGTATGGAATTGAGAAGGGAAATAAATCATATTTAGGAATCACTCACAGTGATGTGAAAGGTAAAGCCATTAAGAGTGGTTTGCATCTGTGAGAGCCAGGGTTAATGGAGAGAGAAAAAAGTCAAGCTAGAACCTTATGAACTCCATAACATAGAATTCCAAATTGCTAATGGCACAGTGTTTAAAATATTCCAGGCACTGGCTCTTTACAAAGCGTATTGTTTTATTTATCTCTCACAAAAATCTTATTAATAAGTTACCAAATCATCTCTATTTTACAAATGTAGAAACCAAGGTACAGAAGAATGATGTCTCTTGCCCAATGTCACATAATTAGCCTATGGTGAAACTAAAGTGTTACAATCAAGCAATCTGAATCCATTTCAGATTCAAATCAAGCAATCTGTAATCCAGGAATTAACCTGGGTTACAATGTCTTCTTCCTGCAGCCCAATCACTTAAACTCTCCTAAGATAGAGTCTCCTAAAATACACAACACCTAGGCCAGACCTGCTTAATGCATTTGCCTAGTATAATCCCCGTGGGCACCATATCTTCAAATCTCAAGATAATGCAGTATACTTGGAACTGTTTTATGAGCAACACAGGATAAAACCGGGAGCTGGAATTATTCAATTTAGATTGAATTTGCTGAAACTTAGTTCAAATGCATAGACAGAAGTTTATTTCATAAAACAGAATAGCAACAGTCAAAGTATTTTGATTTTGTCTATGAAGTCAAATACCACAAAACTCATCATCTTGAGTTTATAGTAACATAAGGGACAAAGGAGTACAAGTTTCTTAATCGTTAGCCAAAAATACAATTTCTACTAAAGAGAAACAGGACACATCATTTACGGATTAGTAACCTGTTGTGATTTAACTAGGAATAGAGGAAAAAGCATAACTTTATTTATTTTCTTTCTTTTTTTTTTTTTTTGAGACAATTTTGCTTTTGTCGCCCAGGCTGGAGTACAGTGGCACCATCTCAGCTCACTGCAACCTCCGCCTCCCAGGTTCAAGTGATTCTCCTGCCTCAGCCTCCTGAGTAGCTGGGATTACAGGCACACGCCACCCAGCCTGGCTAATTTTTTGTGTTTTTAGTAGAGACAGGGTTTCACCATGTTGGCCAGGCTGGTCTCAAACTCCTAACCTCAGGTGATCCACCCGCCTTGACCTCACAAAGTGCTGGGATTACAGGCATGAGCCACCGCGCCAGGCCAAAGCATAACTTTAAAAAGCAAAAATATATTAACAGCACTACATATTTACTTCTTTGCATTTACAGGAGATAGATAGATGGCTGGCTGATAGAGGGGAAGTGGTTAGCTTTGTTAAACTTTAGCCAAAGTCATTAATACTGCTTTTCATAAATCACTGTAGCAATGCCTTTCTTCTTGACATTCAGGAAAGTAGTCTGGTTTTTGAAGTCTCTACCTGATAACTGCCTACTAATCTATTAGATCATTAAGGACTATTTTGAGATATAAGATCATACAAATCATAAGTTTTGCTTCCAGTCACTCTCACTTGTAGGGCCAGAGAAATGGACTACTCAGGAGCTACAGAGCTCTCTGTAGCTGTAGATTGGCTGAAGACCTAGAGAAACTGTGGATTATGCAAGAACTAACAAACATATGGAGACTAAGTTCCCAAAAAAGAGTTAAATATCTTTGAGTTTAAACCCTGTATCCACAGCTGTGTTTGCTGGAATTGTCAGGACTGTAATAGAGTTTCAATTACCAAGGAGAAATGTTGATTTAGAGAAGGGATCAGCCAACATTTTCTGTAAAGAGCCAGCTAGTAAATATTTTGGGCTTAACCAGTCATATGGTCTTCCATAATCATTCAACTCTGCCATTGTAGCGCAAAAGCGGCCATGGACAATATGTAAACAAGTGAATGTTGCTCTATTCCAATAAAACTTTATTTACAAAATAAGACAGCAAGCCAGATTTGACGTGTGGGTTGTAATTTGTCAATCCATTCTCTAAAGTGATGGCTGTCATACTCTATATGTACATCAGAATCACCTATGGAACTAGTTTAAAAGGTAGGTTCCTAGGCTCCAGCCTACCCCTACAGAATCAGAATCTCTAGGAATGCGAATCAGCAATTTAATAAGGTCCACAAGTGGTGTGTGAACCACACTTTTAAAGCTCTGTGCTATGCAGCTAGCTTCATCTAAGCTGAGGTGGCCTTGCTGTCCTAGATGTGGGCCAGCACTTCCTGCATCCTGTGGCAGTAACAATGCAGTAACTTTTATTTTCTTTGACCTTCCGAGTAGAAACAACTATTTTTGTTTGTTTGTTTTTTGGGTTGTTTTTGTTTTTTGTGTTTTTTTTGCTTACAACCTCTAAAATGCATAAAATAGTCCTCCTCAGGTGAAATTAACATGAAGTTTAGGGATGATTTTTTAATGAAAATGCTCAACTTAAAATAACAAGATTTTAGGCCTGGCACGGTGGCTCACGCCTGTAATCCCAGCACCTTGGGAGGCCAAGGCGGGCGAATCACGAGGTCAGGAGATCCAGACCATCCTGGCTAACATGGTGAAGCCCTGTTTCTACTAAAAATACAAAACATTAGCCAGGCGTGGTGGCGGGCGCCTGTAGTCCCAGCTACTTGGGAGGCTGAAGCAGAAGAATGGCGTCAACCAGGGAGGCAGAGCTTGCGGTGAGCTAAGATCAAGCCACTGCACTCCAGTCTGGGTGACAGAGCAAGACTCTGTCTAAAAAAAAACAAACAAACAAGATTTTTCAACCAAAAACCTTCCTGAAATCCTTTAAATTGCAAAATTAGTATACAAGATTCTTACCAAAAAGTTCAGGGCTAAATCTGAAGGAATAGTTTCCATTATTCTCCCTTTCTCTCAAAATACCTCCAGCAAAGGCCTGCCCTGTTGTTTATAATTCCACTACTAACAAGTCATTACTTTGTGTCTAAAGGTCTTTGCTTCAACAGAACCTCATTAAAACTCATGTGAAAACAGAAAGTAGAAAATCTCTGTGGTTTGCGTTAAGTTGACAAAAAAACAAAACAAAACAAAAACCAACTCTGTAGGCCTCTGGCAGCTGCTCCCAACTTTAACAATCAGTAAAAAATAACTTATTCAGCTAAGTTCAGTTCTGATAAAATGAAAAGAGTGTTTTTTTATTTGTTTGTTTGAATTGCCAGGAGTTAATCACCCAATCAGTCAACAAGGAAGTGATGTTCAGTCTCGTGAATAGCTCCACATCTTCAGCTCTCCAGATTTTCCTAGGAAAGACAGTGAAAATCCTACAGTCAAAGGAATTGCTTTCAGGAACTTCCTAAGAAACCAGGAAATGATCTGCAGATAGCTCCAGGAAATGTAGCTCTTATTAAGGCTTCCACTGACCTTGTAAATGGAAAGGAGTGCTCTATGACAGCATAAGTTCTAATGATTGCTAAAACGTGGGCTTAGAATACCTTCTATGGTTAGAATACCTTCTACAGCAAAGACTGTTTTTTCTTATATACTATTCAGGTGATTCTGACTCCCCTAACACACACATAAAGATGTTAGGAAAAAAAGACCCAGATATTTACAAGGGAACAGAGTGAAGCCAGGCTGAAATTAGAACTCTACCATGAATATACTTTATAGATGATTATGTGTAGGAAATGAAGATTAGCTTTACAGTAGTCAGCAGTCAATATTTTAGGTAGCATGACTCTGGAGTCCAACACCCACAGGCTTATCTTCTGTCTGCTCCACTTTTCCATGGCAAGAAAATCTAGGCATTTTCAGCAAAATAGGGAAGCCTGTTTTCCTGTTGGTTTCCAATTTACCAAAAGGGTCATGAATTGGAATCCCAGGTATTAGTACAAAAACAGTGCAAATACCTAGCAAAACCAGGAGCCCCAGCACACTTACCCAACCTCCCTGGCCCTGGATGAACTCCCGGATGGCTCGGTTCCCATTGATCATACCCGTCATGGGGATAGCCACCTGTCCCACTACTTCAGGAGCGATGTGAGCCATATACTCAAGAAGTTTCACTGACACTGCCAGAAAGGCTCTCTCATAAGCTAAGTTGGAATCCTGAGCACACCAGGTCTTGCTGAGAGATTCCACTGTGTTCTGGAGTATAGCTCCTGCCTGAGGAAAGACAAACGAAATATCAACAGAGTATCACTCAAAAAGTGCAGGAGGCTGCAGGTGCAGGAATCCAGTAGAGCGATTGTTTCTTAGAGTGCCAAATGTGCAATTGGTGGTAACTAACGAAATCTCAGAGGGTAGATGGATAATCTTTTCTCGTTTTAATATTTTGTTATCTTAATGGGCATTTGAAAATACATAAGTAGTCCATCAAACCCATGATTTCAGGTATTATTGCTTAGGTT
Source organism: Colobus angolensis palliatus (assembly GCF_000951035.1). Lineage (NCBI taxonomy): Eukaryota > Metazoa > Chordata > Mammalia > Primates > Cercopithecidae > Colobus > Colobus angolensis. The sequence continues at coordinate 6,664,766 of NW_012113586.1, read as the reverse complement.
AAACAAAATAAACGAAAAATGATTTGAAAGAAAAATATTAAGTATGTGATAGTCCTGCTGGTTAAATTGTAAAGGTATTGCTTGAATGACTAGGAAATGTCTGGGAAACTCTCAAGTAAAGACTGGGAGTGGTGGCTCACACCTGTAATCCCAACACTTTGGGAGGCCGAGGCAGGCAAATCACCTGAGGTCAAGAGTTCAAGACCAGCCTGGCCAACATGGTGAAACCCTGTCTCTATTAAAAATACAAAAATTAGCCAGGCATGGTGGCGCACGCCTGTAATACCAGCTACTCAGGAGGCTGAGGCAGGAGAATCACTTGAACCTGGGAGGTGAAGGTTGAAGTGAGCTGAGATCATGCCGCTGCACTCCAGCCTGGGTGACAGAGCGAGACTCTTGTCTCAAATAAAAAAAAGGCCGAGTGCAGTGGTTCACATCTGTAATCCCAACACTTTGGGAGGCGAAAGTGGGAGGATCACATGAGGTCAGGAGTTCAAGACTAGCCTGGGCAACACATTGAGACCCTGTCTCTATGAAAAATTTTAAAAAGTAGCTAGGCATGGTGGCACATGCCTGTGGTCCCAACTACTTAGGAGGCTGAGGTGGGAGGATCACTTAAGCCTATGAGATTGAGGCTGCAGTGAGCTATCATTGAGCCACTACACTACAGCCTAGGTGACAGAGAAAGACTGTCTCAAAAATAGTAATTAATTAGAATTAATAATAAAATAATAATTAATTAAAATAATTGAGTAGCTCTTTCTTTTCCTCTTTCCTTTTCAAATATGGGATCCAAAAGCCATTAGGTGGGTCCAAGCAAGATCTGTGGGGATTTAGGGGGGTCAAGGGTGGTCAGAGCTGAATATCAGAGCCCAAACAAGCTGAAAAGGACATCCATGTGGGAGGGCACCTAAATCTTGATTTCTAAATATCATTCTCCATTAAAACAAACCAAAGGCCAGGTGCGGTGGCTCACGTCTGTAATCCCAGCACTTTGGGAAGCCAAGGCAGGTGAATCATGAGGTCAGGAGTTCAAGACCAGTCTGGCCAACATAGTGAAACCCCGTCTCTACTAAAAATACAAAAAAGTAGCCGGGCGTGATGGCGGGCGCATGTAATCCCAGCTACTCTGGAGGCTGAGGGAGGAGAATCACGTGAACCCGGAAGGTGGAGGTTGAAGTGAGCCGAGATGGCGCCACTGCACTCCAGCCCGGGCGAAAGTGCGAGACTCCGTCTAAAAAAAAAAAAGGTGGGCGCGGTGGCTCACACCTGTAATCCTAGCACTTTGGGAGGCCGAGGCGGGCGAATTGTCTGAGGTCAGGAGTTCGCGACCAGCCTGGGCAACATGGTGAAACCCCGTCTCTACTAAAATACAAAAAAAAAAAAAAATTAGCCAGGCTTGGCAATGTGCGTCTGTAGTCCCAGCTACTCGGGAGGCTGAGGCAGGAGAATTGCTTGAATCCAAGAGGCGGAGGTTGCAGTGAGCTGAGATCGTGCCACTGCACTCCAGACGGGCAAGAGAGTGAGACTCGTCTCAAAAAATAAAAGAAACCAGCGCTCTCCGGAGAATGGTTGATTTCAGTTTGGGGCTAGGGAAGTGTAAGATCTTCTGTCAGAAATTAAGGAAGTACTCAAATAAAAATAGAGACACATCAAAGAGGTGCAGTCTAGAGTGAAAGGACTCCCACTAGCTAAAACTAGGATGATTTGAGCATCTAAATTAATAATGACGTTAACAGATTATAACCCACTGAATAAAGTAGGAATTCATGGGTCCAATGCTGATAAGAAATGAATGCATTGAAATTTTGATGAGATGTGGAATATTTACATAGTTTCAAAGTACCTCGCCATAAAACACTTAATTACAAAGGGGAAAAGAGTAACTTTATAGAGGAGAAGCCTTACAGACACCATCTTAAGTGATGAAAGTTAACAACATCAATACTGGGATAAAATGAAATCTTGTGCCAATTGATGCAATGCACTGAGAACACAGCAATACTGCTGTGATATTCCTACCAAAGGTACATATCTTTAATTTATTCAAGAAGAAACATCAAACAAACCCAATTAAGGGACATTCAACAAGATAGACCATAGTCTTCAAGTGTCAAGGTTATGAAAATCAAGGAAAGACTGAGGAAAAATTCCAGATTGGAGGAAACTAAAGAGAAATGACAACTAAATGCAGTATGTGATTCTGGCCTACAACTTTTTACTATACATTACATTATCGGGACAAATGGCAAAACTTGAAAGAGATCTAAGGATTAGATGAAAACGAATCAATGTTAATTTCCTAGTTTTGATGGTTAGAATGTGGTTACATTAGAGAATGTCAATTAGAGAATGTCTAATTGTTTGAAGGAAGTATAAAAATATTAGGGGTTGATGAAATATCATGTCAACTCCCTACTGTCAAATGATTAAAGAGAGAAATTATTTGTACTATCCTTGCAACTTTTCCCTGAGTTTAGGGCTGTTTCAAAATATTTTTTTTTATTAAAACAAGTTCAAGTCAAATAATTTTTTTTTTTTTTTGAGACAGAGTCTTGCTCTGTCACCCAGGTTGGAGTGCAATGGCACCATCTTGGCTCACTGCAACCTCCGCCTCCCGGGTTCAAGCAATTCTTCTGTCTCAGCCTTCCGCGTAGCTGGGATTACAGTTGTGTGCCACCATGCCTGGCTAATTTTTGTATTTGTGTTTGTATGTATGTGTGTATGTATGTATTTATGTATGTATGTATTTATTTATTTTGAGAGAGGGTCTCGTTCTGTTGCCCAGATTGGAGTGCAGTGGTGAGATCTCAGTTCACTGCAACCTCCCTCTGCCTCCCAGGTTCAAGTGATTCTTCTACCTCAGCCTCCCGAGTAGCTGGGAATTACAGGTGTGCGCCACTATGCCCAGCTAATTTTTGTATTATTAGTAGAGATGGGGTTTCACTATGTTGGCCAGGCTGGTCTCAAACTCCTGGCCTCAAGCAGTCTGCCCCTCTCGGTCTCCCAAAGTGCTGGGATTACAAGCATGAGCCATGGCACCCAGTCAAAAAAAAATCTGTTTAATGAAAAAAAAGTCAACTCAGCTATCAACTACCTAGGACAGCCTCAGGGCAAGTAACTGAAAGTAACAGGTCCAGTTCTGCTTGAAAGTAGTTTAGGCACACTGCCCAAGCTGTGTATAGTAGGAAGAATAAAGCATAACGGTTAAGAGTGTGGTTCTTTTTTTTGAGACAGAGTCTTACTCTGTCGCCCAGGCTGGAGTGCAGTGGCGTGATCTCAGCTCACTGCAACCTCCGCCTCCCGGGTTCAAGTGATTCTCCTGCCTCAG
>NW_012113586.1:6656560-6661385 GCF_000951035.1 Colobus angolensis palliatus | reverse complement strand
TGTCGCCCAGGCTGGAGTGCAGTGGCGTGATCTCAGCTCACTGCAACCTCCGCCTCCCGGGTTCAAGTGATTCTCCTGCCTCAGTCTCTCAGGTAGCTGGGATTACAGGCATGGGCCATCACACCCAGCTAATTTTTGTATTTTTAGTAGAGACAGGGATTCTCTATGTTGGCCAGGCTGGTGTTGAACTCCTGACGTCAAGTTATCTGCCCAGCTAATTTGTGTATTTTTAGGTAGAGATGGGGGTTTTACCATTTTGACCAGGCTGGTCTTGAACTCCTGACATCAGGTGATCCACCCAGATGGGCTAGGCGCGGTGATTCACCCCTGTAATCCCAGCACTTTGGGAGGCCGAGGCGGGTGGATCACCTGAGATCAGGAGTTCAAGGCCAGCCTGGCCAACATGGTGAAACCCCATCTCTACTAAAAATACAAAAATTAGCAGGGCATGGTGGCGGGCATCTGTAATCACAGCTACTTGGGAGGCTGAGACAGGAGAATCACTTGAACCCGGGAGGCAGAGGTTGCAGTGAGAGTCTGTCTCCAAAAAAATAAAAAAAGAAATTCTTATTGAGGACGTATTATATATAAGGCACTGTTACAGGTTGTGTGAATATGTCAGTGAACAAAACAGATTAGATGTTTGCTTTTGTGGTGTTATATGCAGATGGGGAGAGGTTGCTGTGGCAATAATAGCTTCCATGATAACTCATACAGGGGCATAATGATTAAATGAGATAATAATTGCACATTGTAAGTGATAAGTTAATATTAGCTGTCATTGTTGATATATATCAGCAACATCTCCTAGATACTGCCTTATTGTCTTTACATCTGGTACAGAGTCCAAGTGCTACTGCCAGTAATCAGCATTCTGATGAAAAGCCAGTGAGCTGCTGTAGGGCTTATCCCTCATTGCATCAAACTTGTAGACTGCCTGTCATTCCTGTATATACTTCACTGCTGAACCCTAGGGGAAAAAAATGCCCACCTCCAACAAAATAAGTATTAAAATATGCATAGGCTGGGGCCGGGCGTGGTGGCTCACGCCTGTAATCCCAGCACTTTGGGAGGCCAAGGCAGGCCAATTGCCTGAGCTCAGAAGTTCGAGACCAGCCTGGGCAACACGGTGAAACCCCATCTCTACTAAAATACAAAAAATAATTAGCCGGGTGTGGCAGCGTGCACCTGTAGTCCCAGCTACTTGGGAGGCTGAGGCAGGAAAATTGCTTGAACCCAGGGGATGGAGGTTGCAGTAAGCCAAGATCACGCCACTGCACTGCAGCCTGGGTGACAGAGCAAGACTCCATCTCAAAGAAAAAAAAAAAGCATAGGCTGGGTGTGGTAGCTCACGCCTGTAATCCCAGGACTTTGGGAGGCCGAGGTGGGTGGATCACCTGAGCTCAGGAGTTCAAGACCAGCCTGGGCAACATGGCAAAAACTCATCTCTACTAAAAATAAAAATAAAAATAAAAAATAGATGGGCATGGTAGCACTTGCCTGAAGTCCCAGCTACTCAGGAGGCTGCAGTGGGAGGATCACTTGAGCCCAGGAGGTAGAGCCTGCAGTGAGCTGAGATCACACCACTGCACTTGAGCCTAGGTGACAGAGTAAGACCCTGTCTCAAAAAAAAAAAAAAAAAGATGCTATACTTTGCCAAGAATAAAGTGCTATAAAATGTGCTCTATGCACACTACGCACAGCTCTGATGAAGACCAAGTAGAGACAAGCTGAAGGTTCATCAGCCAATGCCAAAAATTTTCCATCTCTGTACCACTTAGGTTTTAGCAATTGGAGAATTCTTGCTACACCTCCTTGGAATATAAGCCCCCAAATATTTTCATAGAACATTCCTAGTCACCACAGTATGGGAGTAGTAAGAAAAGGAAGTTTGAAATAGAAAAAAAAAGCGGCAAATAATAGCATGAAGTAGAAACTTGACCTGTCCCTGAATGGTTTCTGCAATGATGTTTTTGGCAGAAGTTTCCAATTCTGCGTTGAACTGGTCACCCAACATCCGAAGGCGACCGGCAATGATAACCACGTCAAAAGAGCAAGGTTCTCCTACGACAGAGGGAACACATTTGTTACAGTGTTTGAAGCAATGGCAAGTCCCAGGAATCTGGGCAATGAGAAAAATTGGTCTTGTTTTTAAATAATTTTCACATCATCTCCCAAGAGCTTAAATGTTCTGTCAACACCAATAGTCAGAAAGTTTCCCTTCATTGAGAACCTCTTTCCCTTTAGGTGTTGCTGAAAGCTTAGAGTTTGCCTTTTGAAACTTAAAGGAAATAAATAAAACATACCCCTTTTTTTTTTGATTGGAGTGCAGTGGCGTGATCTCTGCTCATTGCAACCTCCGCCTCCCAGGTTCAAGTAACTCTCATGCGTCAGTCTCCCGTGTAGCTGGGACTACAGGCGTGAGTCACCATGCCTGGCTAATTTTTGTATTTTTAGTAGAGATGGGGTTTCACCATGTTGGCCAGGCTAATCTCAAACCCCGGACTTCAGGTCACCTGCCTTGGCCTCCCAAAGTGCTGGGATTACAGGAGTCAGTCACTGTGCCCAGCCGAAAACATACTCTTATTGACCTGCAATCACCACCTAGGCCAGGAGCCTTACCTGAATCTACTTCATCTACACAGCATAGGTTCCGGTTGGCAACCCGCAATGTTGGGCCCAAGAAGTCCATGAGTAGAGTGTTCACAATGCATTCCGTTTGTTCCTCAAAAGTTTGGGGGCTCTTCATTTTAGATGTTTGCTGCCAAGTTTCGCTTTTCCACAAAACAAGCAGTTTTCAGCCCAGCAGAAAGTTAAAAACACTGGTAAATCAACAAATGTTTCTAACTCTTGTAGTTTCCTGACATGTAGTCCTGGAACTTTTCCCACTAGCTTTCTTCAAACACAGCCACTCAGAAAGGTGGGACTTCTCGGAAGGGATTACCTACTTGGAACTGGGGAGACTTTAAAGACTTTAGGTTCTTTATCTCAGACCACACCCTAACCACATAAAGTTAATGCTTAACTTTTATCGTTAGATAGCCAATCTAGAACTGAAACAGAGTTCAGGAAGAGCCTCTGGAGTGATTTTATTAAGAAATACTTCCTTTACTTCTTAGGTCCTGCATATGGCATAATTTAAAGGAAGGTTTTGAAGTTACAGTGGACCAGCATTCAACTTCTGTTTATGCGGCCGGGCGCGGTGGCTCACGCCTGTAATCCCAGCACTTTGGGAGGCTGAGGCGGGCGGATCACGAGGTCCGGAGATCCAGACCATCCTGGCGAACACGGTGAAACCCCGTCTCTACTAAAAAATACAAAAAACTAGCCGGGCGACGTGGCGGGCGCCTGTAGTCCCAGCTACTCAGGAGGCTGAGGCAGGAGAATGGTGTAAACCCGGGAGGCAGGGCTTGCAGTGAGCTGAGATCCGGCCACTGCACTCCAGCCTGGGCGACAGAGCGAGACTCCGTCTCAAAAAAAAAAAAAACCTTCTGTTTATGGAATTTATTTGCCATCATCATATAATAATTATTTACCAAACAAGGAACTATACTTGACACTGTAACATAGAAAAATGATACAGGCACAGTTACTGTGCTCCTGAAGCTTACACTTCAGAAGAAATGACAGATATTAAATGACTCTTCACATAGTTATTTGTGCTATTGAGATCAGTGCACCTTGATCAGTGAAGTGTAATAGAGAATCAAGCCTTTAATCAGTTTAATAGGGAAACAAGCCCAGGGGACTGGGAAGGCTTCCTTAAAATAGTAGCATCTGAGATGAGCTCTGAGGAATAAGTAGGCATTCACTATGCAAAAAGGAGGCATAGGCCGGGCGCGGTGGCTCAAGCCTGTAATCCCAGCACTTTGGGAGGCCGAGGCGGGCGGATCACGAGGTCAGGAGATCCAGAACATCCTGGCTAACACGGTGAAACCCCGTCTCTACTAAAAAATACAAAAAACTAGCCGGGCGACGTGGCGGGCGCCTGTAGTCCCAGCTACTCAGGAGGCTGAGGCAGGAGAATGGTGTAAACCCGGGAGGCAGGGCTTGCAGTGAGCTGAGATCTGGCCACTGCACTCCAGCCTGAGCCACAGAGCGAGACTCCGTCTCAAAAAAAAAAAAAAAAAAAAAAAAAAAAGGAGGCATAATACTATTCTAGGTGGAGGAGTAGCAGATATAAAGTCTGGGAAAGTTAAAAAAAAACTCAAACTCAAACAACTTGGAATTATACATGGGGACAATAGAAAATATTTCACAGATAAATTATGAGGATTAAGTAAGATAACATGCAGAATGGCCTAGCACTGTTGGCATACGATAAATGTGAAATGTCCTCCTTTTAGCCCAAGGCATAATGACCAGGATGAAAGAGATCTGAGATTCTCTCTCTAGCAAAAGGATTTTCCTAACAGGGTCGGACTCCATCATTGTTTTAAGAGATCTCATGATTGGACACTTATCTGTAGTGGTTGCCTTTTTAATGTAGCTAAACCTAGATTTTGGGGCTGGGTCTCAGACCCAAATCAAACCTATCAGCAAACTTACCACTCAACCTGTCTGACCTGGTGAAGTTATTAATATTAACAGCTCCAACTAATAAAAGAGTCAAGCATAGGCCGGGTGCGGTGGCTTACACCTATAATCCCAGCATTTTTGGGAGGCCGAGGCAGGCAAATAACCTGAGGTCAGGAGTTCACGACCAGCCTGGCCAACATGGCAAAACCCATCTCTACTAAAAATACAAAAATCAGGCCGGGTGCGGTGGCTCAAGCCTGTAATCCCAGCACTTTGGGAGGCCGAGACGGGCGGATCACGAGGTCAG
>NW_012113586.1:6653364-6656370 GCF_000951035.1 Colobus angolensis palliatus | reverse complement strand
AAAAAAAAAAAATACAAAAATCAGCTGGGCATGGTGGTGCGTGCCTGTAATCCCAGCTACTCGGGAGGCTGAGGCATGAGAATCGCTTGAACCTGGGAGGCAGAGGTTGTGGTGAGCCGAGATTACGCCACTGCACTACAGCCTGGGCAACAGAGCGAGACTCTGTCTCCAAAAAAAAAAAAGAGAAAAGATTCAAGCATAAATAGTAAGTCAGTTGTTCAGAATGGAATTTCTATCTTGCAAAATATCAAAGCCAATCTTGTGTTTTCTGTTCCATTTGAAAATACATACAACCACTATACACCTATTAAAATGGCCAAAATCCAGAACACTGGCAAAACCAGATGCTGGTGAGGATGTGGGGCAGGAACTGTCATTCATTGCTGGTAGGAATGCAAAATGGTACAGCCATTTTGGAAGAGTTTAGCAGTTTCTCACAAAACTAAACATCCTCTTAACATATGATTTAGCAATTATACTCCTTGGTATCTACCCAAAGGAGCTGAAAACTTGTCTACATAAAAACTTGCACATGGTTGTTTATAGCAGCTTTATTCATAATTGCCCAAACTTGGAAGCAACCAATATGTCCTTCAGTAGGTAAATGAATAAATAAACTGTCATACATACAGACAATAGACATTATTTAGTGCTAAAAAGAAATGAGCTGGCCAGGCGCGGTGGCTCACACCTGTAATCCCAGCTACTCAGGAGACTGAGGCAGGAGAATTGCTTGAACCCAGGAGGCAGAGGTTGCAGTAAGCTGAGATGGCACCACAGCACTCCAGCCTGGGTGACAGAGCGAGACTCCATCTCAAAAAATAAAAGAAGAAATGAGCTATCAGGCCATGAAAAGATGAGGAGGAATTTGGGTGATAATTGGACTTTGGGTAATAATTGATGAGGTAAGTTTATCAGTTTATAACAAATTGTACCACTTTGATTGAGGATGTTGATAATGGGGAAGACTATGCTTGTGTGGGGGCAGAGGGTATATGGGAAATCTCTGTACCTTTGTTTCAATTTTGCTTTGAACCTAAAACTGCTCTTAAAAAGTCTTAATTTTTAAAAATGATCATAAATTGCTTTTGGAGTAAGAACACAAATTATGTTCCCATGTAGCTAAAAAAAGCGCTATTTTCATTTGTCATTATCTGTTGCTCATTCTCTCTAGAGACAAAAGGGCTGAAACCTCCATTATTACTAAGTAGGCTTCAGATCTTTAACATCAGAAGGGCACTCAGAGAAAATTCTAGGCCAGCCTCCTTTCACATTAGAGCTAGCCACTGACAGTTGAAGGATTCTAAAAAATACATTTGTGACATACTCCCAAAACAATATATAAAAAACGAAAATATTTATGAGACTATCCAGCTGGTATTAAATAGCATGCCCAAGTTCACACATCAGTAAGTGGCAGAATAGAAATTTTAAACCAAGTCTGTCTTACATCAGACTGAAGCTTTTCCCACAGTAATAAACCACCTTTCTCATTTCATTATCAATATGCTTATGCCATCTTTGAAATCGAATCTTGAGTCCAGGGGTGGCGGCACGCACCTATAGTCCCAGCTACTCAGGAGGCTGAAGCAGGAGAATCACTTGAGCCCAGATCAAGGCTTCACTGAGCCATGGTCACACCACTGCACACCAGCCTGGATGACAAAGCAAGTCTCTGTCTCAAAAAAAAAAAAAATCTAATTTCAACTCCTTTGCATTGTCTTCTATAATCAATGTTGTAAAGCTATAGAAACAGAGTACAGCCTGTCATTGGCAATGTGGAGTAAATTTTCCACGTTTGTTTACTTCTTCTGGGCCTTCAATAAAACACCCTCCAAAACTATCCCTTTCCATCAGCCCACATACCTTCACCCTTGCAGTTGCAATATTGTGCTCTTAATTATTACTGAAAAATGATGAGGCCAGAATTTTTTCACTGTCACTTGTTTCTCTTGCCACCCTCTGACCACAACAATTTACATCCCTCCCCGAAAAGCTTTGTCTCATTGTATCATTGGCTTAAAGTCCAGGATCCTGTCGTGTGTACCAGATGTGCATGTGGATGAAGATCCTTGGGTGCAACTCCTCTCAACATGGAGACTTGTAACTAAGAAAACAAGCAATGTGTCCCCTCTCCCCTAAACACCCCATATCTAAGAAAGGAAAAGAATACTTTTAACAGAATGCCTGTTCAAAAATAAGGGTAATGGAAATATATCACAGTCACTGATTCATAACTATAAAATGATGGTAACTATGCAAATTATTGCCTCTGCGGTGTTCCAAAACACTATTGTCTTTGTGGGACCTCATTACATACATAACATTCTGTTTACTTGTCAACTAAGAATGACATTAGAAGGCTGCTGCTTTAAGAGCACAGTATGGACTACCTTCATGGATTGTAAAATATAAACATCTACTTATATCACATCATCAAACCCCATGTCTGCAGAAGCTACAGAGAGTTCCTAGGGGGGGAAATATTAAAGAATTAACTTAATAGTATACTTGAGCTTTAGTCATTTTGCTTATAAATTAGTAAAGCCAGGCTATAGGAAAAATCAGTTCTTCATTGAGATAATCTTAAGAGTATATTTTCCAAAAGTAACAATTTCATATTCTATGTATGCCTGTTACATTACAGAAAAGCAACCAAGTAGAACATAGTCTTCTAAAAGCTCCAATAGTTGGGATCACTTTAGTATTTTCATTTATTCAGTTGCTTAGTAATACCTAATTTTCTTTAGATCAACTTTTCAGTTATAGTCTTTAATTTTAAAAAGTCAATCAATTTACTCAGTTTCCACCACCTGCATCCTGTTCCCTTGCTACACTTTTTTTTTTTTTTTTTTTTTGAGATGAACTGAGATTGTGCCACTGCACTCCAGCCTGGCGACAGAGTGAGAACAGACCAATCTGAGTATTATGAGAAAAAAAACCTTTTTTTATTTTTAAAAAGTAAATAAAGGTGAATGGCCAGGAATGGTGGATGTGATGAATGTG
>NW_012113586.1:6638324-6653257 GCF_000951035.1 Colobus angolensis palliatus | reverse complement strand
GTGAGCCACCACGCCCAGCCCCTTGCTACACTTTGAATTGGCAGCACTTCAATTTTATTTCTCCTAGTATGTAAACATTCACCATTTAACTGAACCATAAAAATACAGAAAATGCAATTCTGAAGCTGTTCTAATCCCTCCCTTTCCTGCCACTGAGGATCCATGGTCTAAATCAGTGGTTCTCAAGTAATGGCCATTTTGCCCCCTGTCCCAGGGTAACTTTGACAATGTCTAGAGGCATTTTTAGTTGTCACAACTGAGGATTCTACTGGCATCCAGTGGGTAGAGGCCAGAGATACTGCTAATAATCATTCTACAGTGCAGAGGAAAGCCCCTCACAACAAATAATTATCTGGCCTCAAATGTCAGTATTGCCACTTTTAAGGAAATCCTGGCCTAGAAGAAATTCCATTATTTTCCATATAGTTGATACAATATCGTAAAACTCATTTCAAACATCAATCCCAAAACACATCAGAATCTAATTATATAGAGCCATTCATTCAATAAAGATTTACTGAGTAATGCTATGTGGCAAGCACTATGGAAATAAAGGAAAGAGAGAATCACTCTTTTTTTTATTTTATTTTTATTTTTTGAGACAGATTTTTGCTCTTGCTGCCCAGGCTGGAGTGCAGTGGCACGATCTTGGCTCACTGCAACCTCCACCTCCTGGGTTTCAAGCGATTCTCCTGCCTCAGCCTCCCGAGTAGCTGGGATTACAGGTGCCCGCCACCACACCTAGCTAATTTTTGTATTTTTAGTAGAGACGGGGTTTCACCATGTTGGCCAGGCTGGTCTCAAACTCCTGACCTCAGGTGATCCACACACCTTGGCCTCCCAAAGTGCTGGGATTAGAGGCATGAGCCACCACACCCGGCGAGAATCATTCTTAAAAGTTGTTCAGGCCAGGCGCAGTGGCTCATGCCTGTAATCCCAGCACTTTGGGAGGCCGAGGCAGGTGGATCACCTGAGGTCAGGAAATTGAGACCAGCCTGACCAACATAGTGAAACCCTGTCTCTATTAAAAATTCAAAAAATTAGCTGGGTGTGGTGTGGGCACCTGTAATCCCAGCTACTCAGGAGGCTGAGGTAGGAGAACTGCTTGAACCCGGGAGGCGGAGATTGCAGTGAGCCAAAACTGTGCCATTCATTCCAGCCTGGGCAACAAGAGCAAAACTCCGTTTAAAAAAAAAAAGTTGTTCAATGGGGAAGACCATTCAATAAACAACCCACAAAACCCAGGCTCTTACCAGAAGATTCAATACTGTTTGTCATCTACTCCTATTAAGAGCCTAGTTGAGGCTGGGTAACACCTGAGGTCAGGAGTTACCAGCCTGGGCCATCATGATGAAACCCCGTCTGTACTAAAAATACAAAAATTAGCCAGGCATGGTGGTGCATGCCTGTAGTCCCAGCCACTTGGGAGGCCGAGGCAGGAGGATGGCTTGAACCTGCAATGTGGAAGTTGCAGTGAGCTGAGATCACACCACTGCACTACAGCCTGGGTGACACAGCAAGACTCTGTCTCAGATTAAAAAAAAAAAAAGAGCCTAATTGAGAGAAGTGATAGGTGAAAATTTTTCTGAAGGGTATGTGTTCATCTATGTATCTAGATAGTAGAAATCCTTGAATTAAGCTGGATGATGAAGGCTATATACTTGGATCATGTTAAGTCCTTGAAGAAATGCCTTCATTAAGCACCATGTTGTTGTTGTTATTATTATTATTATTGAGACAGGGTCTTGCTCTGTAGCCCAGGCTGGAGTTCGGTGGTGTGATCATAGCTTATTGCAGCCTCGACCTCCTAGGCTCAAGCAGTGCTCCCACCTCAGCCTCCCAAGTAGCTGGGACTACAGGCGCATGCTGGCACACCTGGTTAATTTTTTACTTTTGTAGAGATGGGGATCTCACTACATTGCCCAGGCTGGTCTCAAGCTCCTAGCCTCAAGTGATCCACCCACCTTGGTCTCCCAAAGTGCTGAGATTAAAGGCATGAGCCACCATGTCTGGCCTACTTTTTTGTATGTTTTTATTATTTTTTTTGATAGGGTCTCCTTCTGTCACCCAGGCTGGAGTGCAGTGGTGTGATCACCACTCTCTGTAACCTTGAACTCCTGGGCTCAAGCAATCCTCCTGCCTTAGCCTCTTGAGCAGCTGGGATTTCAGGCATGTGCCACCATGCCTGGCCAAATCAATTTTTTTACACACAGGGTCTCACTATGCTGCCCAGGCTGGTCTTGAACTCCTGGCATCAAGCAATCCTCGCTCCTTGGCCTCCTGAAGTGCTGGGTTACAGGCGTGAACAACTGCACCCAATCTAAGCTCTATATTAACGTTATGCTCTCTGCTTTCGCTGAAGAATACTGTAAGAAAGTCATGTGAAACCCATTACTAACTTCTCATAGGATCTTGCACATATCTTAGTACCAATGTGAAACTACATGTAAATTTCTTTTAGACATCAATGTTTCTTCCTCTCTGATGACAATCATAACTGTTTCCCTTATGACTGCTAAATCACCTATAGAGACAAATCAAGGCTCAACTATATCACCTAATAGGCCCAAACAGCCTGAACATTTGTGTATTTCCCCATCCCTAACCCAGCTGGTCTTAACTGGTATTTTAATTTTTCCCATTCTGGATTCGCTAGTCTTATTTATATTTTACCATCATTTTATTAGATTTGTTCTTGCCATAAGTTGCTTCAATGTACAAAATGTGGTCAGATAAGAACAGAAGAAAAATTGAGGACAAGCAACAAGAAAACAATTACAGTACTACTGCTAGAGGTATGCTCTGGCTACTTTCACAGCTTGAAGGAGATCCCTAATGAAGGCAGTGAGGGTTAAAGAAAATTTCCTGAAGGAGCTTATGAGTGAGCTGAACACTGAAAGATAGACAAGGTGTTAATTCAAGAAGATATGAGGGTGAAAAAATGTTCTAGACAATAAAAGCAGGTTTAAAGTACAGAGGTGAAAGAAGCTGGTGTATACAGGGAACTACAATGCAAATGGTTTGCTTCTGCCAGAAGAGAAGGCATTTTGGGAGTGGCAAGACTTGACACCAAAGAGGTACTTTAGATGACATTAAGGACTTTGGAATCTGGCCTAAAAAGCATGATTGGAAATATGAGAACAGTTAGCAATTTGCTATAATAATCCAGGGAAGAAAAGATGACCCCCATAAATGATGACCCCTGTCAGTTTCCACACATCAGCCATCTTTAATTACTAACATAATTCCTAAAATTGATTAGGAAATAATCCAAATCCCATCCTTACCCCATTCCCTTACCAACATTAACCTTTACAACATCATCATTGAAAAATGGGGTCAATTGCCAATAGGAATGAAAGGAATGAATCAATGTTCTTTGGCTAAAAACTTAAGAATCCTGATTTCTAGATTTTCCACTCTCCTTTGTATCTGGTATTATCTGGACTTACTGGCAGCTCTAAAAAGAAAGACTAAGAAACTGTAATAGTTATTCATCTTACTCTGGACAAGCAACAAGAATCTGTTATGATTTTATTTCTTCAATTGTTCCAATCACAGTTTCTAATACAGAAATAAAACTATTCAGTGTCTCGGTTCTTGCTTCATTTTGTTTCACAGAGATCTGCATTTCTGAGTTTTCAGGCTCCAATAGCAGTTCTGTTAAGAACAGACAACCAGTATCATCCTGGGCACTGAGGTATGCTTTCCATGGCCGAGTCCCAGCCCTACTCATTGCAATGGTCTGGATGTTCACTACTTGAAGAGCCATCTGGAGGGTGTCAGGATGGAATTCTCCCCGCCAAGGCAACACTTGCTGATGAGCAACTTTGAGGCTAAGCCAAGTTTTCTCAAAATAATCAGCAGTAAGCTGGTGATTAGGGACTAGCATGAGGGCTCCAGAATCAGGGAGTTCTTGTTCCCTCTCCTTGTTATCTTCAGGAATCAAGGGTCCTAAAAAGAGACAGAAAACTTGTGTGAAAGATACTCCTAATCTGTAGGAACTAAGTTTGTTACCCAAATTCCCAAATGTACACAATGTGACTTTCATCTTTGGATAAATGGCTGAAATAACCAATGATGAACTTCTTTCTTGTTCACAAATGCTTCAAATTCAGACAACAGTCTGAGATTTAGTGCTAGGATACTCTACTTTCCACCAATCATTGAAAAGGTAAAGATTTATCATGACAAGATTTAATGTAAGGACTGTTTTTACCTGATGCGGCAAAGGATGAAGTTTTAGGAAGCTCTGGGCCACAACGCTCTGCCCCCTGGCATTTAGAGATAGTTGCCCAGTGGGCTTTGCCATACACTGGCACCAGTGTGTTGAAGTCTGAGGCCCAGCTATTCACAGGTCTTTCTGCCGGATCCTCCAAAAGTCCAAGAGTAGGGTCAGATTTAGGGCTACACAGAATCCGCTTAACTTCATCAATGCCAACTAAGAGGAGGCGATAATAGAAGAGACCTCGGTCCCGTACAGCCATATCTTTTTCTTCCTCTGAGGTAAGACAACAGATTGACCATTAAAAACAAAACCACTTTCCTCCTACTTTTGTGCCAACCATAATAGGAGAAAAAAACGAAGGAGACAGGAAACCCTAGGAAGCATTAACATTTTCTTCTCGGGTCCCAGACATGACTCACCAAACAATGAAAGCTATTAAGAATCTTTACTATGGGTCACGGCAAGCACTATTTCCTCTTGCAAAACCCACCTATGCAGTAATACAACAAACGTCCCAGCATGTCCTGGCACTCAGCAGGTCGAGAGAGGAAAAGGCGCAGCAAAGCAGTGAGCAGCTCCATCTTAACAGCTGGAAATGTTTCCGACTTCACATTCTCAACAAAGTCCTCTAACACATAAGGAGCATTAGGAATTCTTTCCCCGTGGACACCAAGTAGCCAAATAAGTGCTTGCTTCCCCTAGAGAATAAAGGAATAAGAGCAAGTGCTCAACACTTGACCGTCTAAAACAAAGGAGATAGTAGACAGCCACTAGTTTTGCTTTTTGCTTAGTGCCAGCAGAAAAGGTATAATCTTTAGTTTACTTCATTTAATTTACCGATTCCCCCTACTATACTATACTCTCTATAACAAATAGGAATGAAATTCTAATACACAAGAGGAAACTCAAAACTTTCATAGCCTATGTTGGATTAAGCAATAAATAAGGTTTCCTCAGGTTTGAGGCCTTTGGCCCTATTGGGGTTTAGTGTTCCAGTGGAAGTTGCTTGAAGAATTTCTCTAAAATTTTCACAGAAGTGGTTACTAACCTAGAGTGCACATCAAATTCATCTGTGAAGCTTCTTAAAAATGTATCTGTCAGCTGGGCACGGTGGCTTGCGCCTGTAATCCCAGCACTTTGGGAGGCTGAGGAGGGTGGATCACCTGAGGTCAGGAATTCGAGACCAGCCTGGCCAACATGGTGAAACCCTGTCTCTATTAAAAATACAAAAATTAGCCAGGCATGGTGGTGCACGTGTGTAGTTCTGGCTACTCGGGAGGCTGAGGCAGGAGAATTGCTTGAAACCAGGAGGCAGAAGTTGCAGTGAGCCGAGATGGCGTTACTGCACTCCAGCCTGAGCAACAGAGCTAGACTCTGTCTCAAAAAAAAAAAAAAAGTTATCTGTCTAGGTCCACCACCCCTGAATATTTAAGTCAGGAGACCTGTGATTACGTCCAAATCTTTGTAAAAATTTCACAAATGATTCTAATTCTCATTCTAGCTAAAAACTCCATGGTCTAAATCTCTGACTCTAAACTGTTCAAGACAGGCCGGGCGCGGTGGCTTAGGCCTGTAATCCCAGCTCTTTGAGAGGCTGAGGCGGGTGGATCACTTGAGGCTAGAATTCTAGACCAGCCTAGACAACATGGCAAAACTCTATTAAAAATACAAAAATTAGATGGGCGTGGTGGTGCACACCTGTAATCCCAGCTACTCAGGAGGCTGAGGCAGGAGAATCACTTGAATTTGGGAGGTAGAGGTTGCAGTGGGCCGAGATCGCCCCACTGCACTCCAGCCTGGGCAACTCTATCTCAAGCAAAACAAAACAAAACAAAACTGTTCAAGAGAGCAATGGTATCAGAGTTTTGTAATAAAAACCGTCAGATAAATCTTGTTTTTATAATTTATATGCCATCTATATCCAAAAGAGAATCTAAAGTGGCAATCAATTCGAAGAGTGTCCACTTCAAACACAGGGTAGAGAGAATAATTAGATTCCATTTCAAAGGGCAGGGTTTCAAGCATTCTCCCTCTACCTAGAAGTAAAGGAGAATTACAGTCTACCTCACTATCTTGAATGTTCTCCTCACAGCCGGGCAGGGCCTGACACACAGCTTCAGTACACTGAGGACACAACCAAACCAGGTCTCGGAAAGTCTGCACCACCACTACAATACAGGTCAGGGTACAAGAGCACAGGATTAGAGCCTCCAGGTAGGGAGGAATCTTAAGAACAGTCATGTATTCAGACTCATGGTTCTGGCTGGATTTCTATAAAATGGGTTTTGGAGGTGTGGTCAATGGTTATCTAAGAAATGTAATGAAATGAGCAATAATTTCTTGAATGCATATTGCTCTTATCAGATTGATGTGAGGATAAATGAACTAATGTATGAAAAAGCACTTTGTAAAATGGAAAGCCATATGCAAATGTGTGTGGGGTAGTATTGCTGTTGAATGAAACACTAAAGACCAGTATAAATGGAACCACCAGGCCTGGGAAAATGATAAAGCAAGTGAGGTGCCTAGGGTTCAAACTTGAAGAAGACATGCAGGACTGACTCTTGCAGGAACCTAAGTCTGAGTGCCTTCTTAAATTTTGCATCCTAGGCATCTTGCTTGACTTACCCTAGTCCCAACCCTGGAAGCCACTGCCTATGGCATACTGCCATAAAACAAAAGGAGAAGTAAAATTGGTGAAATATCAAGCAAGGTCATCCTAGTAGTCTTCATTGTCTATAGTACAGCCTTATAGACTCAAGACAGCCTAAAGACTCAATATCCTATTAGATCTATAGACCCTATGCTTCTCTATCAGCAACAGATGATGATGCAAGGAAAAGTTCAAATCTCTATATTATCATTCAACAACAAACATGTTCTGAGCAACTACTATAAGCCAGGCACTTGACAAAAAAATCAAAAATCCTAAAAAGGCAAGCATTACCTGTGGTAATGTGCTCTTGTCGAAGACCCAGCAACTCTGTTAGAATCTGAACACATTGATCTGTGTAAGTCCTGGCAATGCCACCTACAAAAGAAGGGAAAGAAGAGAAAACTGCTAAGTGAAATATTAGCACCTCAATCTAAAATCATCTCCCACCAATCAAAGACAAAAGAAACAGAACTATCTAAAAAAAAAAAAAATCATTCTTTGATGAACTAAGAATATAAGTTTGCTATAAAGGGAACTTTGGTAAAAATCATTTTTTCTCACTGACTACTAGAAAATTAAAAGCTCATAGTAAAACAATTCCCCATTAAACAAGGCTGAAAACTTATAGTAACAAAGGTATTTACATGGCAGCCAGATATGAGGCACCCTTTTTGTTGCAGCACACTTGCAAAGGAGTATTTTTGTGGGGGACACTTGACAGCAGTCTCCTAAGGATTTCTAGTCTCCTCTTTGCTCCCTCTTCTCTGCCCCTAAAATAACCATGTTTTATTCCAAATATGAGGGTTCCTCCTCCTCCTATACTTGAAATCTTTCAAAACTTAGCTCAACAGCTATTTTCAGTTTTTGAGTCACTCCAGCCTTTTAAATTCCAGACAGGGTACTATGAAAAAGTCTGTAAGATTTAGGAATTATTCTGTGTTGGTCTACATTCAGCACAATACATAGCCCATAGTAGAAGCCCAATAAACGACTGGTGGATTAACATAGGACTTTGAGTCAGGAAAGTTGCATTTCAGTCCCATTTCTAAAACTGTATGTCCTTTTGGCAACTTGATAACTGTTTTTGTGTCTGAGTTTCTTCATCTTTAAAATGAAGTTAATGACATTTGTCTACTTTTCCTGACTGTCTCATGAGACTGTGGTAAGATGATGTATAGGAAAGCATTTTGGATACAAGACAACAAAAATTTTAAGTATTGTAGTTTGAGTTACCTGTATTCTCCATCCTGGAAGATATGGCAACACCAATCTTGACCAAAAAAAAAAAAAAAAGAAAAAAGAAAAAAAACAACTCTCTTTTCCCCCTTGTTTGTAGTCACTGACCCAATTATTTAGTGCATAGTACTTTGCTTCTGAAGCAAGATTCATGCCCTTTGCTCTCTATGGTTCCTCTAACCACAGCTTTCTCGCTGGCTGGTCTAGATTCTCAAGAAGGAAAAGAAGCAGACACCTACCTATGGCAAAGATGGCAGCCTGTGCAAAGTCCGCAGACACATCCGTGCAGTACCCTCGAAGCTCCTCTAGCACCTGCTGCACATTCTCATCATTCACCAGCTCACACAGCACCTCCACTTTCTGTAGTTTGATGTAGTGGGGCTCCGAGTAGGAGCAAAAAAACTTTTTGTAGTGGCCGCTAAAGTGACCTGGCAAACTATGCAAGATCTGGCGTACATGACAAAGAGCAACAAAACAGAGCTCACGGCTCTCCGAAGAACAGGCAGCTAGCAAAGGTCCCTTGACCCGCACAAGGACATCGGTTTGTACATGGGGAAACTTTTTTGCCAAGATCAGAAAAAGTTTGGTAGCTCCCATCACCACACCTGGGCTGCTGCTCTTGAGAAAACTATCCAACAGATTGAGAATGTCAAATAGTTCTTCCTCACTGCGGGGTTGGTAGCGTAGCAGAAAGTTCAATACCTCAGCCTGGCCCCACTGGTCCAGTTTTGACATTCTATCCAAAAAAGAAAACAAAAGAGCTATTTTAGCAACAAAATTAGGGCCATTTCCATGCCACTGCCATATGACCAGTTGGTTGTTCATCATAACAAAGGGAGAATTCTTAAAAATAGGCTGTGCCATAATTAAATCATTCTTTTCATGTACTATTTAAAGTTTACACAAAAAAGGCTTAAAATTCCAAGATGAGCTATTAATACAAATGCACACTTCTAAGACCAAAGACATGATCAGCATACACTGGGTACAGGTTCCCAACATTTTAAGACACTATAAATGGCTTAGTTTGGGGGACGTAATGACTAGAAAAGGGTAGAACCTATTCCCATAGTATATTTCTATTTCCCTATATCAATAAGGGAAACTAAGGCAAATAAAAGAAATTCTATTAGTGAAATGTGAGGGAGTTAATAGTGGTTAACTGGCTGGGCACAGTGGCTCACGCCTGTAATCCCAGCACTTTCGGAGGCCGAGGTGGGCAGATCACCTGAGGTCGGAAGTTTGAGACTAGCCTGATCAACATGGAGAAACCCTGTCTCCACTAAAAATACAAAATTAGTCGGGCATGGTGGCGCATGCCTATAATCCCAGCTACTCGGGAGGCTGAAGCAGAAGAATTGCTTAAAGCCAGGAGGCGGAGGCTGCGCTAAGCTGAGATAGTGCCATTGCACTCCGGCTTACACAACAAGAGCAAAACTCCGTCTCAAATAATAATAATAATGGTTAACTTTCTTTTCTACCTCACATAAGTTGTTCAATACATCAACAAGATCCCACAAGGACGCAGATCTCATAATAAAAAGAGCACTGAGGCATCCAAACCGATTTAAGAGATGGTGAGCAATGGGCTTATTGATGACAACGCCTCCTTCCTGTTTCAGAATTTCCTCTAGAGACCTCAAGCAGTTCACAACTACAATTGGATCCTGGTCACGCAGCAAACTGTATAATTCATTAACCAGGGCACCATCTATAAAAAAGAACAAAGTTCTTAGATGAAGAAGAAAAGCTTCAGAGTAACAGGGATGTAGCCAGAGTAATACCTCCAAGTAGACAAAGTTGAACTTCTCTGCTACAAAAATGACAAAGGCCACACTAAAGTGCAAGGCAAAAAAAACCTGCCATGTCCAGACTGTTTTAAGCAGCTAATACAAAGGATCTAACTGGGGCCCGAGAGAAAGGACTTCTCATCTCCAGAAGACACCAAGCCCTGTATCCTACTTAAAGAGACATGTATAGAACTGGGGCCACATTATTATTTTCTACCAAAGCTACATAATCTTTTATAAAGTTATACATAATGGAGGCACATTGACCATGATGGATTACACTGAACTTACCTACTTCAGAGTCTCCATGAAGATTATGCATCTTGGCACATCCAAGGACTGCCACTCTCCT
Source organism: Colobus angolensis palliatus (assembly GCF_000951035.1). Lineage (NCBI taxonomy): Eukaryota > Metazoa > Chordata > Mammalia > Primates > Cercopithecidae > Colobus > Colobus angolensis. The sequence continues at coordinate 6,642,995 of NW_012113586.1, read as the reverse complement.
GACATATGAAGCCTTATCCCGCAGACCATTGAGAATAGGCTGTTGTATATACTCCTGCACACCAGGCATCCTAAGCAACACATCCTGGAGTCAGCCAGATTCGGAAATACTAATTTTGACATACATCAGCCCCTGTTCACCTAACAGAGAGTTTAGTAGATGCTACACCCATCAGATCATGAAGAATTGCAGAAAGCCTCTATTAAGCTTAAAAAGCCATAATTTGACGTTTTTGTTCTTCTCTTGTTTTTTTCAAGATGGGGTCTCACTTTGTCACCCAGGCTGCAGTGCAGTGGCCCAATCATAGCTCACCGCTGCCTCTAATTCCTGGGCCCAAGCGATCCTCCTGCCTCAGCCTTCTAGTGGCTGAGACTACAGGTGCGTGTCAGCATGCCCATTTAATTTTTTGTAGATATAGGGTCTCACCATCTTGCCCAGCTGGTCTCGAATTCCTGAGCTCAAGCAATCTTCCTGTCTCAGCCTCCCAAAGTGCTGGGACTATAGGCATGAGCCACTGCACCCAGCCTAATTTGACTTTTCATTTGGAATAATGATGCACAGGCAGCAAAAAAATATATACACATAATTGTTTAGAGATATTTAACCAAAATTGAGGACTATTTTACTTAGAGTGAGAATCAAAATCTCCCTCTAATAAAATTATATGATATAGGTTATTAAGCCAAAGCAGTGGCTGAAAATCTAAGTTCAGGGTACGATAATGTTTTCCCCAGTATTAAGGAGCTCAAATAAATTATCCTCTTTAAAAATCTACCCCATGATCTCTTGAATTCATCAGCCATTTAGGACCAGACAGAGAAGACGGTACTCACCTGAGGCTACACATGCTCCGTAATGCCAGCCCTCGCACCATTGGATTGGGGTCTGAGCAGTCTTTGCACAGTGTATTGATGGCCAGGAGAGCCAGATCTGGTTTCAGGGGAGCATATGTGCACATGTACAGATAAACCAACTTCTTCTGGACAATATCTACAGTGGCACTGGCCTTCACCATTTCCATAAAAACACCAGACATGTCCAAGCCCTGAGTCATGTACCTGAAACCAACGCACATGACAGAAAGAAGTAAAATGCAAAATCCCCAACTAACAATGGAGGGAGTTTTACTTACATATCTACTGGTTACCCAACTAGCTTGTGATCTCTTAGAGGGTAGCGGCCAGGATTACCTTGTCTATTATATCACACAGTACTTCATACTATAGGCCTGCAATAAACATTATTCTTCTATTCATTCAACAAACACTTATTATTATTTTTGAGATGGAGTCTTGCTCTGTTACCCAGGCTAGAGTGCAGTGGCACAATCTCGGCTCATTACAACTTCTGCCTCCCAGGTTCAAGTGATTCTCCTGCCTCAGCCTCCTGAGTAGCTGGGACCACAGGCACGTGCCACCACGCTTGGCTAAATTTTTATATTTTTAGTAGAGACAGGGTTTCGCCATGTTGGCCAGGCTGGTCTCGAACTCCTGACTACAGGTGATCCACTCGTCTTGGCTTCCCAAAGTGCTGGGATTACAGGCGTGAGCCGCCGTGCCCAGCCTCAACAAACACTTATTGAATCCTTAGTACTTTGGTGAAATTCAACTTTTACATCCAGGGATATGCTCTTGGGACATAATCTTGAAGAAGGCGTGGTCTCAGACCTCTAGGAACTTCAAATCTATTAATGAGCCAGATAACAATACCGTTAATTATGGTATCATAGATAAGTATTTAAACAGAAGTATTGTACAAGGCGCAGAGGGGATTCAGAGGTCTAACACTGGCAGGAAGTCAGAAAATGTTTCTTCACAGAGGAAGTAACACTTTACCTGAATGAGCAGGAGCTCACTAGGCAGATGTAATAGATGTAATAGAAGGTATGAGGTATGTAAACATGAGCAGGAGCGGCATACATTTTTTTGAGTCTGTAGGTAGTTGAATTAATAGCTTGTTCCTTAGGTGCTGTGGTAAGTTTGGACTTCATTGTTTCTCAAACTGGTCTCCTACTGGAATCAGCTGAGATGTTTATTAAAAATACAGATTCCTGGGTTCCCTCCCACCCTACTGAAATCAGAATCAATCCCTGGACTGGATGACAAAAAGCACCCCAAGGGATTTTTGTGCATAGTAAAGTTTGTGAACCATAGCTGTAGGCAAGAGTTATCTGTTCAGATTTGTATAATGGAAAAATTCTGTCTCAAATGAGGCAAGGTGGCCTACTAGTAAGCTGCTGCAATTGCTTTGGTGATGAAGGCCTGGACCAGAACAACAATGCCAATAAACAAGAGAGGGTGGATATTTAGAATCATGAATTCAAACCATCTGACATGAGAAGTGGGGATCGGGTGTCTTCAAGGTTGGCTCCCACGCACAGTCGGCTGCTGGTGGCATTCATCAACACAAATGTAAGCCGAAGAACAGGTTTGAGGAAGACGGAAGAATGTCCGTGCTATTTCGGACATACTTTTGATAAACCATGCACGTGGAAATGCCAGGCAGGCAGTGGGATAGGTGGGTCTGAAGCTAAAAAAAGAAGTCTGTACTAGCTATATTATAGATCCAGGAGTTAGCAGTAATTGTTCAAGCCTGTGATATGGAGGAAACTACCCAGGTGAGTAAAAGATGCTGCAGTGGAGAGACTGAGATGGTACTCCAAAGCAGCAGGACGAAGACCGAACCATATAATTGCCACGTGTGAAAGCTAATTTACCCTTTCAGAGAGACTGGAGCTAGTGAGCCCTGATGGGGATTGCAAAGGGAGCAAACAGCACGCGACGGGAGTTAGGTGATACCTAATCACTCGCTGGATGACATTCCGGTAGCGCAGCCTATCAGCTTGAATGTGAGGATTGCACAGAGCCTTCTTCAGCTCCTTCACCACGTCCTCGGAGCCAAGGTACGGCATCTTCCTAACAGTCACAGGGCAGCTCCCACATCTCCCACGGTAACTCGTGGGCTCCTTCTCGTCTTGATGTGTGAGCCTGAGTAAAGGAAATATGAGTCAGTGAAAATACTAAAGGCGAAATCTCGCCTCAGGCTCGGCTTCCGTAGTGCCGGCACGCTGGCCCTGACACACTTCCACGCCCTCCGCGACCCCGCGAGCCCCACCCTGGGCTCTTCAGGCCCTACCCTCGTCCGGCAGGCCGTTCGCCCCGCCCACAGAATCGCTCCCGCTACCACTAGGCCCTGCGCCGGATTTCCAGCGCCGCGTCCGACTGACCGCAGACCCCTCCCTCTCCAGTTCCAGCCTTTCTTGCGCCTTCAAGCTGTTCTCATCGCAGATAGGCCCAATTTTCCTTTCTGCGGAAGTCCCGCCCCCTTGTCAAGAGACCAAACAAGCGCGCTGCCGGTCTCCCGGCGAGCAAAGGCTGAGCGTGGTCCCGACTCCGACCTTAGGATGCCCTTCCCCCAACCTCTCACCCTCCAGGCGCAGCCGCGCGGCTCCCTCTGGTGGTGCTGTGGCGGGCAATCGGAAATCGGCTACTTCGGCCTGTCTCCTCCCAGTAGCGCGCGCTTTGAGTGCCCGGCTTGGCCTCAGCTCCCGCGCAGTTGGGAGTGTCGAGCGCCCTCCGCTCTTTGGGCTCCCGCCGGCACTGTCACTTCCTTTTTCTGCCCACTCTAGTGACTTATTCCTCTGCTGGGCTCTTTCCCTTAGGGTATCTGGCCCTGTTCTTGCCCCAGCATGACTTTTATCTTGGCGCCGTTGTGGAAGCCTCACGCAGGAGCCCTGCCCCCACGGAGAAGATCCCACTGGTGACTCCAACCCTGCCACCATGAATGGGGTCCTGATCCCCCATACGCCCATTGCAGTGGACTTCTGGAGCCTGCGTCGGGCTGGCACCGCACGGCTCTTCTTCTTGTCTCACATGCACTCGGACCACACCGTGGGCCTGTCTAGCACCTGGGCCCGACCCCTCTACTGCTCCCCGATTACAGCCCACCTCTTGCATCGTCACCTACAGGTATGGGGCTGGAGTCAGTCTCCGAGAGCTGGTCCAGGCATCTGGGTTGGGACTTCGACCTGTCATTCTTTGAGTCTTAGAATGGGGGCCACAAAGACTGATGCGGAAGTTGTTTGAACCCCAAAATGCATCTTTAACCCAGAATAGGAACGTGGTTTCCAAGTGACCAACTTGAGATATTTAGCTCTAAGTTGAGGAGATATTTTAGTCCAGCCAAGGAAACTATTGCTACCTTTATACATAAGCTAGGCTGATGTTTCCCAAACTTGCCTTTTTTTTTTTTTTTTTTTCTGATACGGAGTCTCGCTCTTGTTGCTGCAAGGCTGGAGTGCGGTGGCACGATCTCGGCTCACTACAACCTCCGCCTCCCGGATTCAAGAGATCCTCCTGTCTCAGCCTCCTGAGTAGCTGAGATTACAGGCGCACGCCACCACGCCCAGCTAATTTTTTGTGTTTTTCGTGGAGACGGGGTTTCACCACGTTGGCCAGGCTGTTCTCAAACTCCTGACCTTAAGCAATCCGCCCGCCTCAGCCTCCCCAAGTGCTGGGATTACAAGCGGGAGCTACCACGCCCCGCCTGAACTTGCCTTATCTTAAGAATCCACCAGGCCGGGCGCGGTGGCTCAGGAGATCGAGACCATCCTGGCTAATACGGTGAAACCCCGTCTCTACTAAAAAGTACAAAAAAAAAAGTAGCTGGGCG
>NW_012113586.1:6620248-6637928 GCF_000951035.1 Colobus angolensis palliatus | reverse complement strand
GTTCACGCCATTCTCCTGCCTCAGCCTCCTGAGTAGCTGGGACTACAGGCGCCCGCCACCTCGCCCGGCTTTTTTTTTTTTTTTTTTAGTAGAGATGGGGTTTCACCGTGTTAGCCAGGACGGTCCCGATCTCCTGACCTCATGATCCTCCCGCCTCGGCCTCCCAAAATGCTGGGATTACAGGCGTGAGCCACCGCGCCCAGCCAGCTTAACTCTTAATTAAGTTGTACAAAGGGTGGGATGGAGAGTGGAAGGAGGAAGGGCAGATTGCTTGGGAATCCCCATTACAGCTTCTGCGCCCAGTGACTCAGGATTTGGTCAGCCTTCCTGATTCATGTAAGGCATCATCCCTGACCCCGGGAAGTAACAGGGAGGGGAGTCCGTGGTCACTGGGATGACTAACTGTTTTCTCAGGTATCTAAGCAATGGATCCAACCCCTGGAGATTGGTGAGAGCCATGTATTACCCCTAGATGAAATTGGACGAGAGACCATGACTGTAACCCTCCTCGATGCCAATCACTGTCCTGGTTCTGTCATGTTTCTCTTTGAAGGATATTTTGGAACCATCCTCTACACAGGTGGGCCTCTCAAGGAATCCCAGTGACTTCTCCAGACTAGATGTTACTTTTTTTTTTTTTTTTTTTAATGTATAGACTGGGGCCTTGTGATATTGCCCAGGCTGGTCTCAAACTCCTGACCTCAAGTGATCCTCCCGCTTCAGCCTTCCCAGTAGCTAGGATTATCAGCACAAGCCACCACACCTGGCAGACTTTTCTTGAGCAGCCTTAACTCAATAGAAGTCTGGAGGCGCTGAAGGCCTTCTAACTTCATCATATATGAGCATAGTGACCCACTCAACTGATTTCCCATTCTTTTTTTTTTTTTTTTGAAACGGAGTTTCACTCTTGTCACCCAGGCTGGAGTGCAGTGGTGTGATGGTGGTTCACTGCAACCTCCGCCTTCTGGGTTCAAGTGATTCTCTTGCCTCAGCCTCCCAGGTAGCTGGGATTACAGGTGCCCACCACCACACCCAGCTAATTTTCGTATTTTTAGTAGATACCGGGTTTCACCATGTTGGCCAGGCTGGTCTCGAACTCCTGACCTCAGGTGATCCACCTGGCTCGGCCTCCCAAAGTGCTGGGATTATAGGTGTGAGTCACTGCGCCCAGCCAATTTCCCACTCTTTAAGGGTCCAAACCTTGTGAAGAGTAATTGAAAAACAGGAGCAGGATGGAGACATCTCAACAAAGAAACCATGCAGCTATACTGCATAGTTCAGTGCCAGGCTACATAATAGTTTTTTCACAGACTAGTAAGCATACCCCCATCTATTGTTGGAGGTAGGAGAGGCTTGTCTTCTGTTTTTTTGTCTCTGACCTTCTGCCCCCATATACATATTCTTCTAGGTGATTTTCGATACACACCATCCATGCTGAAGGAGCCAGCCCTGACACTGGGGAAACAGATCCATACTTTATACCTAGACAACACCAATTGCAACCCAGCCCTGGTTCTTCCTTCCCGACAAGAAGCTGCCCACCAGATTGTCCAGCTCATTCGAAAACACCCACAACATAACATAAAGATTGGTGAGTTGTTTCCTTTCAGTTTCCTGTCACCTGTATATAGTGAACTAGGTTATTTAAGGGTTCTCACTTAAATATCTTTGTGCTTTCATATCTTTGTACAGTTCTCACTTTCTCCTACACTGACCACCTTTTTTAAAATTGCAACCTGGCCAGGTGTGGTGGCTCATACCTATAATCCCAGCACTTTGGGAGGCCAAGACGGGAGGGTTACTTGAGCCAGGTGTTTGAGACCAGCTTGGGCAACATGGCAAGACCCTGTCTCTACAAAAAATTTAAAAATTAGTTGGGCATGGTGGTGCGTGGTGCATGCCTGCGGTCCCAGCTACACAGGAGGCTGAGACAGGAGGATTGCCTGGGTCCACTAGGAGGTCAAGGTTGCAGTGAGCCATGTAAGTGCCATTGCACTCCAGCCTGGATGACAGAGCAAGACCCTGTCTCAGTGAATGAATGAATGAATAAAATAAGTAAAACTGCAACCTGCCCACCATCCCCATTCCCAACTCCTGATCACCTATACCGATTCATTTTTTTCATTTTTTTATAGCACTCGTATATTCTATACATTTTTAAATATGCTATTGCTTGTTGCCTATCACCCGCTTCCTCTGGCACATGCACATAGGCACGTGCGCACGCGCGCACACACACACAAGCATAAACTCCTTAAGAGCATCATTGAAAATAGGAAGAGACTTTGTGTGTTTGTGGAACAGAGAGGCAGCAGCCAGTATGACAGGCACACAGTGGGCAAGGAGGCTGGAAAGGCAAGAGGAGCTGTAGTGCTCTTAAGCCATTTTGGACTTGATCCTAAACCCAACCAAGAGCTATTGAAGGATTTTAAGTAGAAGAGGGACAATGTGCACTCATCAACTTGCAATATATTCTATATGTATTTATTGGACTTTTTATTGTCTGACTCCCCCTGCTAGAATGTGAATTCCACTATAGCAGGCTCTTTGTTTTATTATGGGTATATCACTAATGCCTGACACAGAAGCATTCAATATGAATGAATGAAATTTATCAGAACATAGATATTTAAGTGAGCGTTGTGCTTTAAATTAAGTATACTGAAAAAACAGCTATGTGCTTGTTCTACTGATTATAAACAGTATAAAACATCGTCGAGGACTCTTTCTTGGAGTTGCCATTTGGAATAGTTTATGAAAATAAATTTTTATTTTATAAAATAAATACATGTAATAGATTTGGTTCTAAGTTACTTTTTTGGTTGTTTCCAAATTTGTGAGTCTACAAAAGGGCAAAGATTTGCCACCATTATAAATATTTGAAAAGGACATGTCTCAACTCTGAAAGGAGTTTGAAAATGAGACTAAACAAAGGCATTGCAAAAATTACATACTTTCTAGGGTGACTACCAAATTGATTGAGAAATATCCTCTACTCTCAGGATTGCTTGACTACTCATAAAGACCTAACCATTCTTAATATTTAAATGCAGAATTTTCTCAAAGAAGCCAAGCTGGCTAGGAGGATGCTATAGTAAGTCTTGATTAATTTTGCAAACATGTAATAAGCGTCTACCAACGAAGTACCAAGTATCCAATAGGCAGTGGGGATATAAAGATGAATAAAATGTAGTCTCTGACTTGGAGGGCTCCCAGTCTGGTAGGGAAGGACCTGTGGGGAGGTGGAAGTGGGAATATATATAGAGAGAAGAAAAATCAGCTCCATTTGTGCCCAAGGAGTGAGATTTTGAACCCTAATCAGGAATAAAGTGGATATAAATAATATGTACTTCTTATTAAGGCATTCACAATCTGGTTGTGGATTTGAAACTTCTTCAGAAAAGGTCTGAGAACAGCTGTTAAACATCTCCTATATCTATTACCATAACCATTACCCAAATTAATGTCTCAGTTTCTTTCTCTGTAAGTACTATTTGGGCCCTTCAATTGAAACTTCCACTCCAGCTTCTTCTCATCCTGGCAGTCAAATAATATTATTACCATATTTTTGTTTTTTTTTTTTGAGGCGGAGTCTCACTCTGTCGCCCAGGCTGGAGTGCAGTGGCCGGATCTCAGCTCACTGCAAGCTCCGCCTCCCGGGTTCACGCCATTCTCCTGCCTCAGCCTCCTGAGTAGCTGGGACTACAGGCGCACGCCACCTCGCCCGGCTACTTTTTTGTATTTTTTAGTAGAGACGGGGTTTCACCGTGTTAGCCAGGATGGTCTCGATCTCCTGACCTCGTGATCCGCCCATCTCAGCCTCCCAAAGTGCTGGGATTACAGGCTTGAGCCACCGTGCCCGGCCCATATTTTTCTTTTTAAAGCTCTGCTCTGAGCATGTTATTCTTATGATTAGAATTAGCCATTTTCCTACTTCATACTCAGTGGCTCCCCTTCATTTACACAATGAAGTCCGAGCTTCTTAGTGGTACATATAAGACCCTCTATTATGTGGCCCTTTCTTGCCTCTCTGGTATCATATCTTACCAATTCCTTCTTTACTTTAGTAACAACAAACTGACCCCTCTTAAAATGTTTTCCACTATACCCTTTCTACCCTTTCCTTGCCAGGTTAAACTTGCCCATCCTTTAAGATTTAGCCTAACTTTCCCTAACTCCATCACCTGTTAGATACAATACTGTATACTTTTTTTTTTTTTTTAAAGAGACAGGGTCTCACTCTGTTGCCTAGGCTGGAGGGTAGTGGCGCAATCATAGCTTACGGCAGCCTAGACCTCCTGGACTCAAGTGATCCTCCTGCCTCAGCCTCCCGTGTAGCAGGAACTATAGGCATGCAGCAACGTGCTTATTTGTCTATTTTTGTAGAGACAGGGTCTCGCCAGGTTGCCCAGGTTGGTCTTGAATTCCTGGGCTCACGCAGTCCTCCCGCCTCAGCCTCCGAAAATGGTAGGCTTACAGGTGTGAGCCACAGTGCCCGGCCTGTACACATATCTTTACGTTGCTCTTAACTGTGGTTTTTCTGGGTCTCCTTGTAGATTGTACTTCTTGAGGGCTGACAGCTTTCTTTATTAGTTTTCATAGTGCCTGAAGCTTGCTAGATGCTCTCTTTTGTTGAACTAAATGAATGAGTAGATTCTGTGTCATTCCCCTTCATATATCTTAGCTCAAATGTTGCTTCTTCCTTGATATTCTCCCTGGATTTCTCCATGAATTGTATCTATTTTTGTTAAACATTTTGTTGATTTACTAGGATTTTCCAATAGCTTCATTTTCTTCCTTCTCTTACTTTCCCCAATACATTGAACATTATTTAGGACTCTACAGCCTGGGAAAGGAATCACTGCTGGAGCAGCTGGCCCTGGAGTTTCAGACCTGGGTGGTATTGAGTCCTCGGCGCCTGGAGTTGGTACAGCTACTGGGCCTGGCAGATGTGTTCACGGTGGAGGAGAAGGCTGGCCGCATCCATGCCGTAGACCATATGGAGATCTGCCATTCCAACATGCTGCGTTGGAACCAGACCCACCCTACCATTGCTATCCTTCCCACAAGCCGAAAAATCCACAGCTCCCATCCTGATATCCACGTCATCCCTTACTCTGACCATTCCTCCTACTCCGAGCTTTGTGCCTTTGTCGCAGCACTGAAGCCTTGCCAGGTGGTGCCCATTGTCAGTCGGCAGCCCTGTGGAGGCTTTCAGGACAGTCTGAGCCCCAGGATCTCCATGCCTCTGATCCCAGACTCTGTACAGCAATACATGAGTTCTTCCTCTAGAAAACCAAGCTTTCTCTGGCTGTTAGAAAGGAGGCTAAAGAGGCCGAGAACCCAAGGTGTTGTGTTTGAATCTCCTGAGGAAAGTGCTGATCAATCTCAAGCTGACAGAGACTCAAAGAAGACCCAGAAAGAGAAACTTTCTCCCTGGCCTGCATACCTTGAAAAGCAGCCTTCCCACCATCCTTTGCAGACCAAGAAGCAGTTGTTCCCAGACCTCTATAGCAAAGAATGGAATGAGGCAGTGCCTTTCTGTGAGACCCAAAAGAGGGTGCCTATGTTGACTGCTCCATTGGGATTTTCAGTGCCCTTAAGGTCTACAGATGAAGAGTTTATCTCTCTAAAAACCAGGGAGGAAATTGGTTTAGGGTCCCCCTTGGTACCCTTGGGAGATGATGATGGAGGTCCAGAAGCCACAGAGAATGAGAGTGCCTGGATGGGCCATAGTTCTCCCCCGTCCCACAGCAGCAAGGGCACCCCTCTTCTAGCTAGTGAATTCAGGGGTCTAGCACTCAAATACCTTCTGACTCCAGTGAACTTTTTCCAGGCAGGGTATTCTTCCAGGAGCTTTGACCAGCAAGTGGAAAAATACCATAAACCCTGCTGAAGACAGAGTACAGAAGGAAAACATTGAGCCCACACTGCCATTTTGAAGATAGTAACTGATGGCTGGTGGGAAAGAGTTTGTTTTGGGGGCCTGCTTTTCTATCTTTACAAGACTTTTACGGGCCCACCGCGGAGCAGCACTTCCCAACACTTGTTCATTGGGGTCCTCGTGCCTATGGAATCCTTCATTTTATAATTGATTATGTTTAAGAAATACGTTTTGTTTTAAAATCTTTGGAGTATACGTGAGCAAATTAAAATTTCTTTGAAGTCCTACAGTAACTTAATCTGTTTAACCTTGTTTAACCCAGTATTTCTCAAACTTCTGTGAACATGCAATCCTCATATGTGGGTCTGAATCAAAAAGAGTCTGAAACAAAATGGACCAGGTTATTCCTGTTGCTGTTTTGTGGTGTCATGTGCCATTCTCCATGTCCCCTTCTCCCTCGTCTCAGATCAAAATCTCTAGGGAGTTTATTTTTAAAATTATGAACTATGGTGCTGCATGCTTCAATCCTGAACATCACTGACTTGCTGTGACCCTCCATCCAAATAATTTTCTGGCTCTGCCTCTGGGAGGGAACAGGAAGTGATGAAGAGGTCTTGAAACAGTAGTGAAAATTCTACCTCTATGTCCTTCATGAGGATGTGCAGTTAGTATCACTGGGATTCATGTGGAACAGAGCCAGCTGAGGGGCTGGGCAACTCTCTAGCAGTACCTAGAACCCAGCTGAACAACAAGGCTTTGGGTGTGATGGGACTCCCAGGCCTGGAGGCCCTATTTGACTGAAGCAGAGTTACAAAAGATCAAATGTGTTGTCAGATATTCCTCCAATTGTTCACATAGCTGGGATATTTGTTGCTCCCCCCACCCCTTGGATTGAGTAGGGAGCCAGAGCACACAGCCTGTTTGTTTTAGTATCCAAGGAAGAGACCACGGAGCCAGCTGGCTGAAAGGGGTGGGGGTGTACAATCTGCCCTGTCCTTCTGCTCATAACCTGACAAAATGCCAAACTAGTAAGCAGGATAGCTGATACCACGGCTATGAGGGAATAGGCTCTGAGAGGGCACAGACTTGTGGAGCTGGGCATCTGGATCAAAACGGCTTCGGGATGGAACCTCGAGCCCTAGCAATGAAAAAGTTTCCATTTCTTGTCCAGAGGATTTAAAATTTTGAGTTTTCTGCTTTGAGAGAGAAATAGAGAGTTTAGAAAGCAATTGCTCTTGGGAAAGCTGTACACAGCTCTGTTTTGTCAGTGACCTTTGTTGTAAGTCTACCAGTGTTCTGTTAGGAGCCACAGCAGGTGAGGCATTTGGTGCAGCAGGAAACATGGGCATGGCCTAGGCTCAAATCTGTGTAACCCTGAGCAATTGCTTAAATTGTGGAGCCTAGTTCCTCATCTGGAAAATGGACTTAAGATGCCTACCTCTCAGGATTACTATGGAGATCAAATAATTGGTAAAATTCTCCTAGGTCAATGTCTGCCACAGGATGGGTCTTTCAGATGTTGGTTTTCTTTAGCTTCTGGTTCTTGAAAGAAACTAATCTGTATATAACAAAAGAAACTTTGAAAGTAAAAAAAAAATAGAGAAAAAATTTTAATTCATCATAGATTAATTGATTTGCTTTCTTTTAGTTTTTTTTTCTGTGCATGTAGATGTATTAAATATGTAAATGTTTTTCAAAGTTGGGGATAATACTGTATATAATTTTATAGCCTACATTTTAATTTCTTGATATCTTAAGCATTTCGCTCATTAGATATTATTCAAAAACATCATTTTTAATATTAATATAATACCCTATCATATGAGTATACCTTAACTAAGCCATTCCCATATTCAACATTTTGTGTACTGTTTTTCTAATTACATATATTACAGTGAACAACCTTATGCATATATTTTGCATTTTAGATTATAGTTTTAAGTTATTGATACCAATTGTGCTGAATTGCCCTCCAGAAAGGTTTCCTGACCATCTTTTCTGCAGACAGGGTAGCATTAAAATACCTTGAAGACTCATTAAGTTTAAATGAGATCACGAGAACGGTACATGTTAACACATGGAAAATCATCTCATGTGTTAACTTAATAAATATTTACTAAACTGTGTGGGCAAATTTAGCCGGACTTCCTCAAGCATCCTCCAGCTGTCTCACTTCTATGTGGCCAAAGGTGGCTGGGAGAGATAAGGTAGTTCTCGGTACAGGGGTCCTCATATTGGCGTTATCTTCTAGCAACAAGGGAGCCCGTCTACTCTTGGCACATGCTGTGTCACACCTGTTCCTTGAAGTGGGTTCTATATGCATTCACATAGGGGAGGGGAAGCAAAAGACTGAGGAATTTAGTTGTTGGCAGCATGTTTGCATTTGTTTGGCTTTTTTTGGGAGACAGATTTTAGCTCTGTCACTCAGGCTGGAGTGCAGTGGCACAGTCACAACTCACTGCAGCCTCGACTTCCCAGGCTCAAGAGATTCCCCCACCTGAGCCTCTTGAGTACCTGGGACTATAGGCATGCACCACCATGCCCAACTAATTTTTTTTTTTTTTTAGAGACGAGGTTTCACTGTGTTGCCCAGGCTGGTCTTGGTGTTGAACTCCTGGCCTCAAGTGATCCCCCCTACCTTGGCCTCCCAAAGTGCTGGGATTACAGGCATGAGCCCCTGTGCCCAGCCATGTTTGCATTTTCATAATGGGAAAATTCCATACTAGTCTAAAAGAAAAATGTCTGCCTTCTTATACTAGAGATTAGCAGTTATTTGATTTTCCAATAGTCCCTCATATAAAAATGCTGCATTGCATATACTTTACATAGCCAATTTAAATTATTTTTAGGCTCTAAAGATGATCTTATAGATGTATGAAGATCTTGCAATTAGGCTTGAAGGTGCTGGGAAAAAGGAGGTTTCCTGGAGATCCATTAGTTATTTAATGGATGATCTGTGGGAGAACTTGCACTTTTCCATAAGGTGACTGACAGTGGCTTAAGTCCCATTACAGAAAAAAAATCTGCCTGGCTGGCATTGGGGGACCATCTCTCACTCTTGACCCAGATTGCCCTTTGTGGTAGGAAACAGATGAGTGACTCCACTTGTTCTCTTTTCTTTTTCTTTCTTTCTTTTTTTTTTTTTTTTGAGAAGTAGTCTCACTCTGTTGCCCAGGCTGGATGCAATGGCACTATCTTAGCTCACCGTTACAACCTCTGCCTCCTGGGTTCAATTATCTTGCCTCAGCCTCCCAAGTAGCTGCTATTACAGGCGTGCACCACCTGGCTCATTTTTGTATTTTTAGTAGAGATGGGGTTTCACCATGTTGGCCAGGCTGGTCTCGAACTCCTGACCTCAGGTGATCTGCCTGTCTTGGCCTCCCAAAGTGCAGGGATCACAGGCATGAGCCACTGCGCCTGGCCCAGCCCACGTGCATATATTTTCAATGTTACCATCAGTGAGCACCTGTCAGTGTGTTAGCTGCCTCCCACCCCTCATGCTCCTCAGCCACCACCAACCACCACAAGCTGTTTTGTCTTAGATTCATGGTGCTTTCCCCTTTCTCTTCCCCAGGGGATCCCACCTATACCCGAACAGAACGATGCTGCTCTCCCTTATAATCATCTGAGTCTACAGCTACCTGTGAGGCATTCTCAGAATGGTTAAGCTTGTCTTTATCTTGACCACAATGCTTTCATTTAGCTCTACCCTTCCATCTTGACTGTCTCATTCCTGGATAACTTTGTCTTCTTTGAACATATCCTTGACCTACTGGATCACAAAAAGCTCCCAGGATTCTGGGCTTGGTTCTTCTTCTGGATAAATAGCTTATTGAATAATCTTTCAATCACACAAAACTTCTGGCTAGCCTTGGGTTCGCCTGTGCCTTACATTATTTACACTATTGTATTATGGCTATCTTACCAGTCCTGTCTCCTCTGGTTAATTTATAACAACTTTGGAGAGTGTGGGATGAAAAATTTGCCCCCTGTGCTGTTCCTTCCTCAATGTGCTCATTGAAATGTGTGTTTTTGAGGAGCTAAGGAAATTGGGTTAAGCTCACTCACCCTACTAATTAGGCTTTGTGGAGACAAAGCACCAGAGCAAGAGCAGATGCCTGCTGTTTAGGGAGTCAGGGATACAAAGTATGGAGAAAACATGTCTTCAGGAGGAAAGGAAAGCTTTGATCAGCTGAATTTCTTCAAATTCCCACCCATCATCCAGGCTCATACCATCTGCTTTCTAATTTCACTCTCAATGGTGGGATAAAAATCCTTTAATTAACCTCTTACTAAGAACATTTTCTCTGCTCATACACCTTCAAAACCCCAAACTATTCAGAACATTTTAGGTCCACATGATACAAGGCCCAACCTATCCTTCCAGCCTTATCTCCCAGGATTCTCCCAATGTGCAAGACGGTAGGCCATAGTGGAAAAGATGCATTTTCAAGTTAGATGTCCTGGGTTGGAATAGTGATCCTGTGACTTATTAGCTGTGTATATAATCTCTAGCAAACTACTCAGCTTTCCGGCATAAAGTTTCTTTTTGTAGAGTGGGAATAATAATGCCTACCTCATAGGGTTTGGAGGAGAATGAAATAGAATAAAGCAACCAAAGCACTTCACAAGAGTATCCAATACATTAAAAAAAAGAAGAAGAAGAAGAAAAGAAAAAGTTTTTGCCTTTGGGTGGGTGCAGTGGCTCACGCCTGTAATCCCAGCACTTTGGGAGGCCAAGGTGGGTGGATCACCTGAGGTCAGGAGTTCAAGACCAGCATGGCCAACATAGTGAAACTCCGTCTCTACTAACAATACAAAAATTGGCTGGGAGTGGTGGCATGTGCCTGTAGTCCCAGCTACTTGGGAGGCTGAGGCAGGAGAATCGCTTGAACCAGGGAGACAGAGGTTGCATTGAGCCAAGATCACACCACCGCACTCCAGCCTGGGCAACAGAGCAAGACCCTATCGCAGGAAAAAAAAAAATGTTTGACCTTAAACTCCTTGACATACCTTAAATTCTGTTTACAGAGGAGTGACTGACACATCCAGTGCTTGCTCTGGATAATGCCATTGGCTAATCCTACCTTTCAGGCCCAGAAAAATCTGAGAGATTGGCTGATGAAGGTACTTCCTAGGGGAGAGGTTCCTGGAGTCAAGTCTAACCAAAAGGGCAGTTACTTGATGCATCCAAGGATGCATTTGTACAGATGGAAAAAGAGTAGGGTGAAATCATGATAAGCTTCAGATGCTGTGCTGAGTAGATTTAACTGTAAAATACTAAGGCAAAGCCAAAACATCTCAAAAGAACAAGTGGTTAATCAGAGGCTCAGAGAATCCAAAGAGGTGTGCAGAGCAGAGCAGTCTGGGCTGTGCATTTCAAAACATTGGGGTAAACTAAGGGCCAGATACTATGCTTGGTCTGGTTCTAGATTCTTCTGCCACACCAGCTGTATAAACCAACAACCTTGGATCAGTCCTGGAATTCTCCTTTTCAACTCCTGCAGAAGGAAGGCAGAACCACTGGAGAAAAGAACCATACAACTGGGTATCACCACAGATTTCGGCCTCTGGTATTTTCAAAGCTGCTTCTCATCTCTTTATGTCCTCGATCCACCTCCTCTCCCATGTCCATCAGTGGTTATGACAAAGCTTTACGACTCAAACTCTTACAACATGTGAAGCCTTAGGAAGACACCTTTGAGCATCAAGGATACCAAGCTGCGACACCCTGGGGCAACTTCCCTGGACCATAAGAACAGGCCTGGTCACCCAGCCTCACCCTAAAGGTGGCAGAATGAATCCCCCTATACCTTGTTTAAACCCCAGTCGTTGTCAGGAGTTCAAGTCTTTAAGGCCGGATCCTCAGCCTTCCCTCCCCGCTTTCACTACGCTCTCAAGTCTCCTGCTCTGTGATCAGCAAATTCCTCTATGTCCTCAGCATCTTTTCTGAAAGTATCCATCCCCCTCTTTGCCTAAATTGAAGACTGGCTCTCCTCTGAGCACACTGCTTTCCAGCCAGCTTCTCACATACAGGCTCTTTTTTTCTTTCCCCACCTCAAGGTAAGAAGGTGACACTGATGTTCTCCTTACTCTCCTTGCTGCCTTCTAACCATTATTGCCATTTCTTCCTGTGACCATCTCTCCTCCCATGAAGTGCATACTATCTAGCTATACCATCCCCTCCTTCCCATCCTCACTTATCAAGACTTGAGTCACTGACTCACAGGCTTCTCCTCCTTCAGAACCCTGTCATCATTCTGGATGATTTCAACACCCTGGCCACTCAGCTTCCTTGACCTCATCTTCAAAGACCTTATTCTCCCTCTACCTCACCACCCTGTCATTACCAGAAGTTATACTACATCTGAAACTTCAATTTTAAACTTTTTCTCCTGGCTTACTTGCTCAAGTACATCTGTGGGACTGACAACAAAATGAGACCTGAGTAAGGAGCCAGCCAGGTAAAGACCTGGTGGGGAGGTCCGATTTAAAAATTGTTTTTTTAGAGACGAGGTCTTGCTATGTTGCCGAGAGTAGGGAATAGGTAGAGGGTTCAGGCAGAATCAGCGCCTGTGATGGGATGGGAATGAGCTTTGTGCCTAAGGAACACCAAGAAGTGAGTCTAGAGAAATGCAAATCAAAACCACAGTGTGGTACCATCTGACACCAGTTAGAATGGCTATTATTAAGAAGTCAAAATGGCCAGATACAGTGGCTCATGCCTGTAATCCCAGCACTTTGGGAGCCCAAGGCAGAAGGATCATGAGGTTAGAAGTTTGAGACCAACCCGGCTAACATAGTGAAACCCCGTCTCTACTAAAAATACAAAAAATAGCTGGGCTTGGTGGCGGGTGCCTGTAGTCCCAGCTACTCGGGAGGGTGAGGCAGGAGAATTGCTTGAATCTGGGAGGCAGGCAGAGGTTGCAGTGAGCTGAGATCGTGCCACTGCACTCCAGCCTGGACAACAGAGCGAGACTCCGTCTCAAAAAAAAAAAAGTCAAAAAACAACAGACACTGGTGAGGCTGCAGAGAAAAGGGAACGCTTATGCACTGTGGTGTTCAGTGTATAAGCCCCTGTGGAAATTGGTTCAGCCTCTGTGGAAAACGGTTTGGAGGTTTCTGAAAGAACTTAAAAGAGAACTACTCTTTGACCCAGCAATCCCATTCTGGGCATATATTCAAAGGAAAATAAATCATCCTACTAAAAACACACCTGCACTCATCTGTCCAACCCAGCACTATTCACAATAGCAAAGACACGGAAGCAACCTAGGTGCCCATCAACGGTGGATTGGTTAATGGTAACTTGTGATGTGTAAAATCAAAAAGCATATAACCCAGTGGATTGGATAAAGAATATGTGGTACATATACACCAGGGAATACTATGCAGCCATCAAAAGAATGAAATAATTTCCTTTGCAGCAACAATGATGCAGTTGGAGGCCATTACCCTAAGCAAATGAACACAGCAACAGAAAACCAAATACTGCATGCTTTCATTTATAAGTGGAAGCTAGACATTGGGTGGTCACAGACCGAAAGATGGCAATAACAGCCACTGGGGACAACTGGGCGGGGGGCAAGGGTTGAAAAACTATTAGGTACTATGCTTGCTACCTGGGTGATGGGATCAGTCGTACCTCAAACCTCAGCATTATCCAATATACCTATGAAACAAACCTGTTATGTGTACCTCCTGTATCTAAAATAAAAGTTGAAATATATATATTTCACACACACACAGGCCAGGCACGGTGGCTCACACTCGTAATCCCAGCACTTTGGGAGGCCGAGGTGGGCAGATCACCTGAGGTCAGCAGTTCAAGACCAGCCTGGTCAACATGATGAGACCGTCTCTACTAAAAGTACAAGAAATTACCTGGGCATGGTGGTGCATGCCTGTAATCCCAGCTACTCGGGAGGCTGCGGCAGGAGAATTGAACCTAGGAGGTGCAGATTGCGGTGAGCTGAGCTTGTGCCACTGCACTCCAGCCTGGGTGACAGACAGAGACTCTGTCTCCAAAAATAAAAATTAAAAAAAAAAGATATATGTATAAACAAAGAAGAGTGTGTCAGAAGGAGAAGAAGAGGAGATGAGGTCAGAGAGGGTGGCAGGTGTTGGATCAGAAGTGACTTAATAGTTTAAAGTAAGAAGTTTTAATTTGATTGTAAGTGTACTTATAAGCTATTGGAGTGCTTTAAATTAGGGTAGTGATATGATCTGATATATATTTTTGAAAACAACAGAGAATGGGGCAAAAATGAAAACAGGATACCACTTAGGAAGCTCTTACAGCAATCAGAGATATTGCTGAGCTGAGCTGGGGAAAGGTAATTTACATTCTATTTGATTTTTTTTTTTTTAAGTAGTGATGTGGTCTCACTATGTTTCCCAGGCTGGTCTTGAACTCCTGGCCTCATGATCCTCTCTCCTGGGCCTCCCAAAGTGCTGGGATTACAGGCATGAGTCACCACACCTGGCCGGATTTACACTGTGTCTAGATAGGAATCTTTTAGAGCACCTTTTTATTACCAGCAGTTACAGTGAAAAAGAATACCTTTTCCTCCACCAAAGCTTTCACAAAGAAAAAGTGTATCTGTAACCATATGTATACACAAAATAATATATAAATACATATATTTGTGGGGAATGAGAAAACGGGAAGAAATGAGTAAGCCAGTTTATAAGTAAATAATTGGATTATTTTATGAATTAACATTATTTCCTATAATAGGTATGTTTTATAACTATCTTCTTAAAAGAAATCGCATGTTTTCCTTGCTTTGGAGTCAACACAAGTCTTGGGGTTAGAGGTTATATTTCCTGAGAGACTAAGAATCTTCCATTTAAAAAACTTCATTAATCAGAGAGTACTTACTTTTTATTTATTTATTTATTTATGTTTTGAGACGGAGTCTCACTCTGTCGCCCAGGCTGGAGTGCAGTGGCACGACCTCGGCTCACTGCAACATCCGCCTCTCAGGTTCAAGTGATTCTCATGCCTCAGCCTCCCGAGCAGCTGGGACTACAGGCACGAACTACCATGCTCAGCAAATTTTAGTATTTTTAGTAGACACGGGGTTTCATCGTGTTGGCCAGGGTGGTCTCAAACTCCTGAACTTAAGTGATCTGCCTGCCTCAGCCTCCCAAAGTGCTGGGATTACAGGCGTGAGCCACCACACCCAATGCTTACTTTTACTTTTAATTTTTATTTATTATTTTTTGAGATGGAGTTTCACTCTTATTGCCCAGGCTCAAGAGCAATGGCATGATCTCAGCTCACCGCAAACTCTGCCTCCCAGGTCAAGTGATTCTCCTGCCTCAGCCTCCCGAGCATCTGGGATTTCAGGCATGTGCCACCACACCCGGCTAATTTTGTATTTTTAGAGACAGGGTTTCTCCATGTTGGTCAGACTGGTCTGGAACTCCCGACCTCAGGTGATCACCCCCGCCTCAGCCTCCCAAAGTGCTGGGATTACAGGTGTGAGCAATCGTGCCTGGCCCTTACTTTTTATTTTTAAATTATTAAGATTATTACAGGGCCAGGCACGGTGGCTCTCGCCTGTAATCCCAGCACTTTGGGAGGTTGAGGCACGTAGATCACGAGGTCAGGGGTTCAAGACCACCTTGGCCAAGAAGGTGAAACCCCGTCTCTACTAAAAATACAAAAATTAGCTGGGTATGATGGCGCATGCCTGTAGTCCCAGCTACTTGGGAGGCTGAGGCAGGAGAATCGCTTGAACCTGGGGGGCAGAGGTTGCAGTGAGCTGAGATTGCGCCACTGCAGTCCACCCTCGGCAATGGAGTGAGACTCCATCTCAAAAAAAAAAAAAAAAAAGACCTCAGGAGATCCGCCCACCTTGGCCTCCCAAAGTGCCAGGATTACAGGCATGAGCCACCATGCCTGGCCATATTTTTAAATTTTTAAATATTTCCCACAAAACATAGATGTATCAAGTATCCATATTTGTTATTCTACATTTCACTTCTCACAGACTTTCTAATTTCACAGGTGGTATCAGTAGAGATGAATATTAGTAAATTTAGGAATTTTTTTTTTTTTTAGATGGAGTCTTGCTCTTGTTGCCCAGGCTGAAGTGCAGTGGCACAATCTTGGCTCACTGCAACCTCTGCCTCCTGGGTTCAAGCAATTCTCTTGCCTTAGCCTTCCAAGTAACTGGGACTATAGGTGCCTGCCACCACACCTGGTTAATTTTTATATTTTTAGTAGAGACGGGTTTTCACCGTGTTGGCCAGGCTGGTCTCAAACTCCTGACCTCTGGTGATCCGCCCACCTTGGCCTCCCAAAGTGCTGGGATTACAGGCGTGAGCCACCGTGCCCAGCCAGGGTATCTTTTGGAAGTACCACTGAAGACATTTTCTGATGGATGGAATGAGGGAGTTAAGGAAAAGGTATTATCATCTTCATTTTCAGGATGAGGAAAGTGAGGCTCATTAAGATGCCCACCATCATACCCTAATACCTACCAGAGTCAGGATTCCTATGGACGTCAGGCTCTGAAGCTCCTATTTTTCTATACTGGAATCCTAGGAGCAGTGAGGTTGGTCAGGTAAAAGCCTATTTCATATCAGAGAATTTACCCTCTAGGGTTTTCATAGAGCACATTCCCCTATCCTACCCTGAGTGAAAAGAACCACTTGTTGACTGCTTACAGGTTTCATCAAAGTGAGTTTACAAAAGTAATAATAAAAAAATTAAATTCACAGTCAATGATGATAATTGTTATTTTGAGGTTTCTTCTTTTTAAAATAGAGATGAAGTCTTGTTATGTTGCTCAGGCTGGTCTTGAACTCCTGTCCTCAAGCAATCCTCCTGCCTCGGCCTCCCAGTCCTGAAGTTCTGGAATTACAGGCATGACCAATGTGAGGTCTCCCTCCCTCCCTGACTTCCTTCCTCCCTCCCTTCTTCTCTTTTTTTTTTTTTTTTTTTTTTGAGACAGGATCTGGCTCTGTCACTCAGGCTGGAGTACAGTGGCACAAGTCTTAATCTCTTGTACTGAAGCAATCCTCCAACCTCAGCCTCCCTCTCAAGTAGCTGGGACCACAGGTGCACACTACCACACCCAGCTAATTTTTAATTTTTTCTCGTAGAGATGAGGTCTCACTATGTTGCCCACGCTGGTCCTTCAACTCCTGGACTCAAGCGATCCTCCTGCCTCAGCCTCTGAAAATGCTGAGATTACAAGTAGGAACCATTGTACCGGGTCCATTTGAAGTTTCTTAACCCCTATTCTATAGTTAACTGATCCTAATGCTTTGAGCACTGTGAATAAGCACTCAGTAATTTACTCATCAAAACAGTTATAGCACCAACCATGTGTAAGGAATTGTGCTGGGCAGGGGACACTTCATTGGGGCTTTTTGATTTCTGAGTTTGTGGGAAGTGCAAAATGACTTAGCACAAATCATATTCAATTATTAAATTTCAAGTTCCTGTTCTGCTTCATTGCCCTTTTCATGTGGGTCTCTGTGCCTTCCCAAACCATTTATTTTGGTTTTAGATGTTGCTTGAAATTGATGATAGGGAAAGACATATGGAATGCGGATGCTAAATGCTGTGTAACAGTTGGTCAAAGAAAAGGTGAGAATCTTAGAGTGGGGAGGATGATTTTTTTAAAAAAGAAAACGTGGCCGGGCGCAGTGGCTCAAGCCTGTAATCCCAGCACTTTGGGAGGCCAAGACGGGCGGATCCCGAGGTCAGGAGATCGAGACCATCCTGGCGAACACGGTGAAACCCCGTCTCTACTAAAAAATACAAAAAAACTAGCA
>NW_012113586.1:6618188-6619748 GCF_000951035.1 Colobus angolensis palliatus | reverse complement strand
TTTTTTGAGACAGGGTCTTGTTTTGTTGCCCAGGCTGGAGTGTAGTGACAAGATCATAGCTCACTGCTGCCTCAACTTCCCGTGCTCAAGCAATCCTCCCACCTTACCCTCCTGAATAGCTGGGACTACAGGTGTGTGCCACCATGCCTGGCTAATTAAAAAAAGAAAGTTTTGTCCTCCATGACATCTGAATAAAATTGTTTTAGAGACAAGATCTCACTATGTTGCTCCTTTTTTTTTTATTTAGATAAAATTGACATATTACTAAACATTTTAAAGTGGACAGTTAGTGCATTTAGTACATTCACAATGCTGTGCAGCCATCGGCATGCTCTAGTTTCACCTCCCCTTTCATTTATTAGGAAAGCTTGTATTCAAATCTTCTTTAATCCCATAGGATACCCCTTCATCCAAACTCCTGTTCCACTATTCCATCATTTCTGCTAGAACGCAGTCCCCAAAATGTCCATTATTCTAATCCCTGTCACTCTCATGCTAGATATTGTCCATCATGAAACCAGATGAGGGGCCAGAACAACTTTTCCTGTGAGAAGAGAAGTGATAGAGAACGTAGTCAAAATGATTCATTTCATGATTTCTTAGATGTAGCTTATGTGGACCCAAGCAGATTCCTTGGATATTGAGAGCTGAATATGGGTATTGACCGGAATAGATTCTATCATTCAGTTGGACCAAACCATTCTTCCCAGCTTGTCAGTCACCACTCATACCATGAGTAATCCTGTGTAGGAACCACACAGCTTCTGCCCCCATTATGCCACTAAAACCGCTCTCTCGAAGATCAGAATCTATCTATCATCTATCTATCTATCTATCTATCTATCTATCTATCTATCTATCTATCTATCTATCTATCTACCTATCTATCTACCTATCCATCATCTATCTATATGTTATCTATCTACCTATCATCTATCTATCTATCTATCTATCTATCTATCTATCTATCTATCTATCTATCTATCTATCTACCTATCTATCTATCTATCTATCTATCTATCTATCCATCTATCTATGTATCTAATCTATCTACCTTAGAGATGGGGGTCTCAATATGTTGCCCAGGCTGGATTTGAACTCCTGGGTTCAAGCAATCCTCCTGCCTCAGCCTCCTGAGAAGCTGGGACTACAGGCACATGCCATTATGGACCAGCTAGCAGTGACCTTTCCATAAGCCCCTGAGGTATGGGGATTGTTTCCTAGAGAAGTTAGCTAACCCTAACTATCATTTGAATAGGCAATGGACAGTGTCTGCCAAATTTCCCTATGCAAGCTTTCTCTGCTAAGGATACTCAAAAGGAGTCTTAAGAGAAAAATCTTGGTGATACCTAAGTCTTGCAACTCTGAAGAAAGGGATGAGTAGGGAAACTGAAGGGCTGACATTCATATCCAAGCATTCAATAATAAATCATGGTGGGCCTAGTGCTCAGATCTTTTTTGTGGGGTGGGGACGGAGTCTCGCTCTGTCACCCAGGCTGGAGTGCAGTGGCGTGATCTCGGCTCACTGAAACCTCTGCCTCCCAGGTTCAAGCAATTCTC
>NW_012113586.1:6612596-6617848 GCF_000951035.1 Colobus angolensis palliatus | reverse complement strand
TACTCGGGAGGCTGAGGCAGGAGAATGGCATAAACCCGGGAGGCGGAGCTTGCAGTGAGCTGAGATCTGGCCATTGCACTCCAGCCTGGGCGACAGAGCAAGACTCCGTCTCACAAAAACAACAACAACAACAACAAAAAAACAGCAATCCAGGACTCCTCAGAGAAATTGCTGATTCTGGGGCTGGGGCATGGAAAGTACAAGATGAATCTGGAGCATCCTATTTTGGAGACATGCTAAAAAAGACACAGGAGCCAACTTGAAAGGGTATCCATGGCTAAATCTGGAAAATTCAAGTTCCAAAATAATTAAGGACAGTAATGAATTATAAACCATTGAAAAAAGTAGTAGTCCATAAGTCTGTATCATTAATAGATAACTAAAAAACCAACTAACTAAATAAGAGACAAGGGAGGATTGGTACAGGCAAAACACAACACATGCTAAATCTAGAGGAAAACGTTTAAAGAGGAGCCAGATGTTTGCATTGTCTAAGATGTGTCCCCACAGACTGCTTATTAATTACAAGGAAAAAATAGTAAATGCACTGTGAGAAATCATATCCTTTGATAAAGTAATCAAAATTACTATCACCAGTGAAGGACAGAGAGACATTATGTGCCTTGGGATATAATATCCTGAGGGCACAATATCATACATGAAGTATTCTGGCCAGAAATGGATAACCTGAATCTAATTATAAGTAAACATCAGACAAACATAAACAACAAACCTAAAATGAGGATATCCTGAAATGAATAACTTTTTTTTTTTCTTTTTGAAACGAAGTCTCGCTCTGTTGCCAGGCTGGGGTGCAGTGGAGCCATCTCAGCTCGCTGCAAGCTCTGCCCCCTCTGGGTTCACGCCATTCTCCTTCCTCAGCCTCCCGCCACCATGCCCAGCTAATTTCTTTCTGTATTTATGGTAGAGACAGGATTTCACCGTGTTAGCCAGGATGGTCTCGATCTCCTGACCTCGTGATCCACCCGCCTCAGCCTCCCAAAGTGCTGGGCTTACAGGTGTGAGCCACCGTGTCCGGCTGTGAAGAACATTTTATTACCCTTTTACCAGAAAAAGGCCTGTATTCTTCAAAAATATCAAAGACAAAGAAAAGCTGAGGAACTGTGCCAGATTAAAGAACACTAAAGAGACATGACAATTAAATGTAATATATGATCCTAAACTGAATCTTGTGCTGGAAAAGAAAAAAATGCTAAAAAAGATGTTATTGGATCAACTGCCAACATTTGGAACATGGATGGTAAAGTGTTACAGCAATGTTAAATTTCCTGGAGTTGATAATTGTATTTTGTTGATATAAGAGAATGTACTTATTAGGATATTCAAGTATTATGTGGTAAACGAGCATGATGCATGCAATTTACTTTCAACTGCTCAGAAAAAAAAAAAATGTATGTGGGCCGGGTGTGGTGGCTCACACCTATAATCCTAGCATTTTGGGAGACCAAGGTGGATGGATTGCCTGAGCTCACGAGTTCGAGACCAGTCTGGGCAACACGGCGAAACTCTGTCTCTACTAAAATACAAAAAAATTAGCCGGGTGTGGCAGCGGGCACCTGTAATCCCAGCTACTCAGGAGGCTGAGACAGGAGAATTGCTTAAACCCAGGAGATGGAGGTTGCAGTGAGCCGAGATCACGCCACTGCACTCCAGCCTGGGTGACAGAGTGAGACTGTCAAAAAAAAAAAAAAAACCATGTATGTGTGTAATAGAACTCTATCTATCTATAACTGCAAATGATAAAGCAAAAGGGGCAAGATGTTAATAATCTGGGTAACAAGTATATGGGTCCTCTTTTTGTCACTCTTGCAACATATCTGTATGTTTAACATTATTTCCAAATAAAAAGTATCCTGGGGTCTGGATTTTTAAAAAAATCATTGAAGTTTTCCTACTGTTGGCTCAAGGGACTTTTCTGCTTTTTATCCTTTACTGAAGACCTTCACTCTAATCTGGTTTTCCCAGTTTCACAACCTGTTGACTTCTATTTAAATTCTTTTTTTCCTAGCCCCTAGGATTCATAATTTGTTTGAATAGTTTGCTTAGCCTTATGGTTCAGTTTCTCTCAAGACACAGCCTTCTCGTCAGCTTCTCCTATTTGGTCTTAAGCACTGCCGCTCTTGGGCAAGTGACTTCTTGCCTGCAACACTGAATCTAGGCTCTAGGTCCTAGAAGGATGTCAGACCCTGAATGAGACTTGAATGCTTCCAATTGCTAACTGCTCCATCTCCCTCTCCAGCTGCTCTGTCTTTGTTTAGGAGGATATATTTCATATATCTGCCCCTTTCTCGCCTTCTTTCCTGTTTAATCAAACCCTCATCATAGTTTTCTGATTAGGATCCCTTTCTCCAGTCTTTACCCACTCCAGCCAGCTATCTTCCTTCACCATCACTAGTTCTCTCTCACATTACCCGTCTGAATAAACTTCTTTTTTCAGACGGAGTCTCACTGTGTTTGCCCAGGCTAAAGTGCAATGGCATGATCTCGGCTCACTGCAACCTTTGCCTCCTGGGTTCAAGAGATTCTCCTGCCTCAGCCTTCTGAGTAGCTGGGATTACAAGCATATGCCACCACATCCGGCTAATTTTTGTATTTGTAGTAGAGACGGGGTTTCACCATGTTGGCCAGGCTGGTCTCGAACTCCTGACCTCCAGTGATCTGCCACCTTGGCTTCCCAAAGTGCTAGGATTACAGGCATGAGCCACTGTGCCTGGCCACCTGTGTGAGTAAACTTCTAACAGCTCTACATTGCTTTTCAAAATCTGACTCAATTTACCTTATTACTTCTATATCCTGCCACTTCTCTGCTTAACTGTAAGCTCCTTCAGGGCACAGACCATGCCTTTTCTTCTGTGTCTCCTTAATTTCTTTTTTCTTTTCTTTTTTTTTTTTTTTTGAGACAGAGTCTCACTCTGTCGCCCAGGCTGCAGTGCAATGGTGCAATCTCGGATCACAGCAGCCTCCACCTCCTGGGTTCCAGTGATTGTCCTACCTTAGCCTCCCGGGTAGCTGGGATTACAGGCATGCACCACTACACCTGGCTAATGTTTGCATTTTTAATAGAGACGGGGTTTCACCATGTTGGCCAGGCTGGTCTCAAACTCCTGACCTCAGGTGATCTACCCGCCTCGGCCTCCCAAAGTGCTGGGATTACAGGCATGAGCCACAACACCCAGCCCCTTAATTTCTTATATAGTGCCTGGCACCAGAAGATGCTCTGTAAATAGTTACTGAATGGACAAATGATGAAACTTTGAAACTTCTTTGACCTTACTATGCTCAAATATCACTTCTGATGTTCTTCTCCGACTCTCTCGCTTATCTTATACATGTCTGCACACGTTTTTGCCTCAATAGACTGTAAGGTCCCTGAGGGAAAAGACCATGCCTTATTCACCTGTCTCATGCATACCTGACCCAGTGTCTAGAAGAGTGTATAGCACAGAGCAGGCACACAAGCAGTTTGCTGGATGAATGAGTGAATGATACTAAAGAGGAGAAAATACAGACTTTAAGAAGCTCCCCGTATAGTGAGAAAGACTGAGGACCTAAAAGCAATGAAAATAGAGGTTAACAAGTGTAAATAAAGAAGGTACAGGTTAATTTAAGTAATCGGATGATGATGTAGAATTCAAATAAAATAAGAGTCAATCAGCAAAGGTTCCCGAGAGGTGAATTCTGAGAGATATTTGAAAAGAGGAAAGGGACATAACTTGAGAGAGCAGGAGTTTAGGAACATGTCAGAGAGTTAGGTTGAACGAAGGCATGATAAACAGTGTGTTTGAAGCTTACATTTTGAGCAGGATCTGTTATACCTAGACCACAGGTTTCTGCCTTTTTTTCTGGCTCATCAAGCAGGCATGTTTACCCACTCTTTTTGTCTTCATATTTCCCAGGTCGGCCCAATGTGAGGACTTGAAGTTCTTTAAGTAGTAGAAGGAAGTTTCTGTGAAAATATGCAAACAAAACTGCCTTGTGGGATCAAACATTTTTGGTAACCCTACTTCTCTAGGGAAATAAACTTCCCTGTTCCAGATAAAATGGAACTGCTCCCCGTGTTAAGCCAGAGAGAAAGTCAAATGACTTCCCTTAAAAGGTACTTCAGCACATTTTACAAAAATTATAGTTTGTGTGTGTGTGTGTCTTATGAGGATCCAAGGAAATCAAAGATGTTAATGAGTGGGATCTGAGAAACAAAACTTGATAGTAGAATTTTGTCTTAGCCACATCTGCCCTTCTCCTCAGAGAGTATATGCAAATACCGATGGTGCCCGACAGTCACTTTCTAGGGCTCAGATCACTGCTGCCTCCAGCACTTGTGGGATGGAAAAAATGAAGAGATTACAGTTGCCCTAAAAATGTCCCCCACTTCAGGAATCTGAATATTTTACACAGCAGGAGATATATCGGAAGTCCTACAGAATCTCTTGATTTTGGGAGATCGCAACTGCTTTTCCATTAGGATAACCTAATTTTCAGTGTCCTTTTTCTCAGAATGTTGTGCCAACGCGTTCTGTTTCCTAAATACCCAGCCTTACTTCCTTCTGGTAGAGGCAAGAAAATTATGCTAGCATTCGCTCACTGCATGATTTGAGCATTTGAATTCAGATTACAGCTATTCTCTCTCTTCCTAATGTAAACACAGGTTCCCAAGGCGGCAATGGGAGAATCCCCTAAGGGGCTCTTGACGTACAGGGAGACTTCCAGATAGGATACACAGATGTCACATTGCTAGAACGTCTCTAGACGGCAACGAAACATTAAAGCCTAACCTGAGGTAATCCTTCACCAGCAGTGGAGCTCCTCTGCTAGGCACTGTCTTCCTGTCTTCCTGTACACTGCCCAGGCTCTGGGGGTGTCACACTAGACTGTGGTGATGTCACACTAGCTGGGATGACATTTTACAGTTGGATCCCCTACCACTGCCAGGCACCTTTAAATCACCGCGGAGTCTACGGTGCGGAGGGGGCGGGAAGTCCAGCCCCCGCACTCGATCCACGCTGGCTCCCCACGGAGGCCTACCCACTCGAGGCCCACCCACTCCCACTGCGATCAGTACTATGCGGTCGTCCTAGAGAGTCCATTCATCTGCACTTCCGCCTCAGTAGGTGTCATGGCGCGGGGCGGGTGAATAGTTCCGGCGAGGCGGGGCCGTCCGGGTGGAGGGGTTGCCGCTCGGCGTTCCGCTCGTCGGGTCTGGCGACAACGGCGGCTGCGGAGCAAGGGGCCCG
>NW_012113586.1:6609204-6612171 GCF_000951035.1 Colobus angolensis palliatus | reverse complement strand
GCGGCCGCTGAGGGGATTGCGTTCCCAGGAAGGTGGGCAGGCTCCGAGCTGTTTTTCGGGGCAACTCCCCCTGCCTCCTGCCACTTCTCGCCTGGGCGTGTTGTCCTTAAGTGACGGGACCGCCTTGCGTCTCCTCACTTGGCCGGTTTTTCCCCCGGCTGTCATGGCAGGTTCCCAGTGTGTGGCTTGTGCGTGTGTATTTCACAGCTCGGCTTATCACCATGATTTTGGGTTGTTTGTGCTGTTTGGGACCAGGAAGCCGTGCCTGGAGCGGACAACAGTGGGGTGGGTGTGGGAGCTTTTCTGTCGTCTTCGCTGATGTTCTGTAGTCGTTAGGCTTGTAATTTGTAATGACGGTGGAGACTACGTGAGACCAGCCCACCTAATGTATATCTGTGCAAGGCAGATCTAGAGGTCTGGCCCAAGGGGAAACTTTTGCTGTCACCTCTTTCAAAGCTTTCGTTAAAAAAACAAAAAAGGAAAGGTGGAGAAACAACCAAAATTCTGGTAAGACCCACACTGTTCACAGGTCTGTGGGGAAGAGTCCCCTTTTTGTGCCTAGCAACCAAGACCTGGAGTTCCATCTCCAGGAGCGTTGGTCTAACCTCCAGTTTGTTGTGGTGACGAGCCCTGAGCAATGGCCTGTGTTTATGCTGGGGGAGCTTTCTTTCCTGCTTGGGGAGGGGGGTTGAGGATGGGAGGATGGGAGTATGGAAGAGGGGGAAAAAACCCCCAAGCTCCAGTAAGTCTTGTCTTTACTTAACCACTGATTCTGTTGTAGGTAGACTCATTTAGAGGCAGTCCTGGATGCTCTTTCTTGTCTATTAGTGACACTTTGGGAATTCTCAGTAATTGCGTCAAAATAATACTTTTAGCGATAGACTCTCTGTCCCAATCTGTCCTTTATCTTGTTTCTTAGTAACTGGTGAAAACAGCAGTGTGGCTTCCTGCTTCTGATGAAATGGGGTTAAATTAAGTGGCTGATGCCCTCAGCAAACCTACAATTTTCCTTTTGTTTGTGTAAAGCTATTTTTGATTTCTGGTCTGTAGGGTTTTGGGGTTTTTTTTTGTTTGTTTTGTTGTAAGATTATAGAGAATGCAAACCATTACTAGGTTTTTAAATATAGAAGCCTAAAGCTTTCTATAAAACAGTTTAAAATCTAACAAATCATTTGACTTAATTTTCATTATTCATCTGGTGATTTTGGATCTTTACATGCAATTAATCTCAGGGTTCTGTGTTATAATGCTGGTATGATGAAGGGTGTCATTGACTTTAAGATACTGTTCCTGGCTTGAAGGATATTTTAGTAAAGTACTTGCGGTTGGAACTGGAGGCAGCCAAGCCAGTAAAGCATCTTAGAATAAAATGGTGAATGAGATCTTATAAATAACTGACTCTGGTTGGCAAGTAGAACTTTTGCTGGTGATACCTTCATGAATAGTTTATCCTATCTCTCGACACTGTAGTTTTGTGGATTTTAGAGCAAGTTTGTTGGTAACTTGAGACTTCAAACCAAACCAGAACTTCCTTCTAAAAGAAAAAGATAATCTCAAAGTTCATAATTCTTTGGAAAATAGACTTCTTTCATTCTGTGCTTTTGTTTTTATAAGCACAGCTCCATCAATGATTTGTTGGTACAAATCAGTGAGTCATACCGGCCTTGTGAAGTTCTTACACTTGGAACTTGTGCAGCTTGTTATATATTGTAACTGGTCTTGAAATTTGAAGTAATTTTGCAAACATGAGCTGCTTGATCTGCCACCTGCATGAGGTATAACAGCAGTCTGTATTTTTTAGGTCTTTTTTAAAAAGTTTACTATTATTCCTCCCGTTTTCTTCCCTTCCTCTCCCTTTGTGCCATTCTGAACACAAGTCATCAAGATTATTTTCCTTTGAGTACCACTTCAACAATCACTGGTTTGTCTCTTGGTTCCTTTTGTTTTTGTTCCTGATCTTCCTTTTAGTTGTTGGAACCCAGCTCCTAAATGCCTAATATATTCCTGTAGTGCATAATTTGGCACTTCAGAAATTTATATCCTGTTTTCACATTTTTCTTTCTTTTTCATGTGTTTTATCATTTCAGCAACATTTTAAGTTCTTTGAAGGTAAGGAAACTGACATTTCTTTTAGATTCTTTAAGGGTACCTGGTACAGTGCTTTCCCAGAGTGCTTAAGGAAAAGGAATTAGAAGACCTGGATTCCTTGCCAGCATTGCTACTCATTAGCTCTGGGTAAAACTCGTTTGGCCTTTTTGGATCTGCTTTTTTTTTTTTTTTTTTAATTTGAGACAGGGTCTTACTTTGTCACCCAGGCTAGAGTACCATGGTGGGTTCAGGCTGGAGTGCCGCTGTGGGTTCAAGTGATTCTCATACTTCTGCCTCCTGAGTAGCTAGGACTACAGGCACTAAAGGCACACACCACCATGCCTGGCTAATATTTGTATTTTTAGTAGAGATGGGTTTTGCCATATTGGCCAGGCTGGTCTCGAATTCCTGATCTCAAGTGATCCACCTGTCTCGGCCTCCCAAAGTGCTGGGATTACAGGCGTGAGCCACTATGCCTGGCCTGGATCGCCTTTTTCTCATCTTGGAATTAGGGGGTTTTAGCATCTTTTAAGGTCCCTTTTATCTGTAAGAGTTCCAGTACTTTTTTGCCAGTGTCTTCTCCAGTTAAATATATCTCCTTACTCTACACAGCTTTTTATTTTTCCACGTCCTTTGGCATACTAGCATGGCAAAAGTCATCTCATTCTTCTGAAAGAGCCTCCTCCATCTTCCATTCTCCAAACTGCTATTGCCTTACTTAAGTCCCGTTTTCCTTCAGCTTTTGCTGGCATATTGTTTATGTTTCATATTGGTCTCTGCTTTGTTTTTTTTTTTTTTTTTTGTGAGGCGGAGTCTCGCTCTGTCGCCCAGGCTGGAGTGCAGTGGCCGGATCTCAGCTCACTGCAAGCTCCGCCTCCC